>NC_081427.1:69016897-69196155 GCF_949786415.1 Peromyscus eremicus
ACTAATTTATTAATACCATTTTAAAAAATGAAAGGGATTTTTGCTTTTCTGCGTATTTGCTTTAGCTTATTTTTTTACATTTTTGTATGTTTTTTTAATGTAAATAACACACATCTAGCCTCAGTGAATAGAACTGCCTGGCAATCATTGGTAAGCACTAAATATTTAAATGAGGTCAATTAATGTAGCCTTTGAAACCTAGAGATAGGGTGGATTTCTAAGAGCACTGAGGAAAGAGGAAGGGAAAATGGACTGAAATGATCTTAACTTTTGTTCTAATTTGAAGAATACATTATATAATAATTCTTTCAAACCATGGACTGTTCCATTACTAGCTTAAATTTTATTTGTCAACCTGACTGGGCTAATGGGCAGTCATGTGAACTAATGAAACATCATTTCTTGATATTTCTCAGGAGGTATTTTGAAAAGTCATTTGCAGTTGAATTCATATATTGAGAAAAGATTGGCAGAAGGATCTAAGAGCCAAACAAAGGAGTAGAATGCATTTTCTGGGAATGACATCATCCTTGTACTCCAGAATGCAAAATGCTTGTGATGACCTATACAAGATCTGTGCAAGATGGGGTCCCTCAACATCCTGTCATGGATAATGAGGTCAAGGGGCTCCCTTCCTCCCTGAGGATTTGTAAGTAGTTAATGGTTGCTGAGACAAGAAGAGACAATTTCTTCAGTGGTATAACTACTAGCAAGTTACCAATGCTTCTGTAAGTAATCCTAATTAGTCATTGGGTCATTCCTGAAAAAGACTTGAAAGTAAGAAGAGACTTCTTGTTTTCAGGAATCAGGAAGAGAATCAGCAGAGTATAAGGAGGGTTGGAGAGGGTAATGGGCTGAAGATGTTCAAAATACATGTATGAAAATGTCAGAATGAAAATAATTATTATATATTATTACTATATACTAATAAAAAGATTGCTCTAACCAGAGTCCATGAATAACATTGAATTGGATGAGAGACCAAATTGAACAAAAAGACAAATAGAGAGCCAATTCCTCTCTCACAACTGAAACATATCTTCGCCTATCCTCAGATAATGGTGCTCGGTCCTTGGAACTCAATCCAGAACTTAACAACAGCAACTACTCCAGTTGTCGATCAGATTCAGACTGATTACCAACAAAGGCTGGCACAGCTTCTAACCTTGAAAGAGCATATTTGGGATTCTCAGGAATCAAAATCATCCAAGCCAATTTTCACAATAAGTCTCTTCTTAAATACCTATATTATCCTATTGGTTTTGTTTCTTTAATGATCTCTTGCTGATACACACATCTATTTCAGTAAAATAAACAGCAATTCAACTGATGAGCAGAATTCATCACACAAATCTTCTGCATGCAACATTTGTGGTTCAGTTTGGAAGTATTTAGTTTTCTTGGTATTAATGAAAGTTAAGGCATTTTTTTCTGTTTTAAATTATTAGTACTTTACAAGTCTCTTAAGGAGATACTGTGCCTTTAAAACCGTCATCTATTCATATGTCTGATATTTGTAACAATCACTCTCTAGCAATGTAACATCCAAAGTAAAAATTCAATATCTTCTACCATTAACAACATCATTAATAACAAATGTCTGTTTAATTACTCTTGCTAAGATTAAAAAGGCCATTATTCTTGTAACTTGAGAAATTCATTAGCTGGAAAAGACTGTTTAATGCCAAATGCACTCCTTAAAGATGCAGTCCCCAATATTTGAAGGTATTTCTGACACTCATGCATTTGTATTACTTTAAAAAACACTACCCAACTGTGCTGAAGATCATGCTGGGACAATAAGCAAGCACTGTAACATTTCAAAATCAAAATGAAGCTACAAGACATTTTACAGTACCATACAGAGTCTGTTCTTTGGAGTATTTAAACTCTCCACACTGAGCCCATTATTCATCTCGCATTTCTCACTAATTCTGTGCTCCAGTGAGTCTCACATCAACACAGCGCATCCTAAGGTACAGGTAATATTCGTAAGCATCTCCTCAAAGGGATTCAGAACCATAACTTAAGGTTTCTGAAAGTCAATTTTAATGTCTGAGACTTCAAGGAATTTAGACCCATTAAAGGAAAATTAGAAGATGGGATGTAGAACAACATCTTTCCTAATCCACTGTTTCAGCTAAATATATTTTTAGCACAGAAACTTACTTAATATTTAGTAAGAATTAGAACAGTGACAGTACTTTCAGAAAGCAACTCAAGTTGTTTCAGTGGTAACAGCTACATGCCATGTTTTGTAACAGCTTTTCATTTCTTTTCACTGCAAATAGAAAGGCAGTCATAGGATTAGCCATGCTGAAGCATTTCTCCTTACAGTAGGATGCATGTACTTAATGGATCTGATGACATTTCATACTCATGACTTAGCCTCAAGGATACAACATCTCAGCAATACAGGAGCACAAAGAACAGCAGGATTCAAATAACCATGGTGAATTATTATCCGGATAAAGATGCTGCTTCTAAAGAAGAATTCAATTCCTTGCAACAGTAAGTGGTTCTCCCTTCTTTTCTTCCTTACTTTAGCACATGCATAGGATTGCCTCCTCAGTGTCAGCAGCTATGATAAGGTCTACCTAGAGTTGAGGGTGACTGCATATCTACCATGGAGGAGTTCTTACACCCTGCCTGGGCTGCGAAGCCTTTCGATCCCTAGAGGCAATCTTGTAGGTAGGTGCCACACTGATTATTTGTGCCTGTTGCCCAAATCCTAAATGGTCTTATAATAATAAAAAAAATATGCAAAACCAGATATTGGGGTAAATGCTGAAAGATCAGAGAGACTAAAGAACAAGCCACAACCACCTCTTTCTTCTAGGACTCCTCAGCCTGAAAAGGCTTTAGTTCCTGTCTCCTCACACCTTATATACCTTTCTCTACTCAGCCATCACTTCCTTCCTAGTGCTGGCATTAATGGCGTGCGTGCTTCCCAAATACTGGAATTAAAGGTGTGAGATCTCAAGTGCTGGGATTAAAGGCATGTGACTTCCAAGTGTTGGAATTAAAGGTGTGTGCCACCATTGCCTGGCTCTGTTTTTCTCCTAAGTAAATCTCATGTATTCCAGGGTTGTGGGGCGTTTAACCAACCACCCCCACAGTTCCCCAGAGTTTTCTTGAGTGCGAGCAGCAGGAAACATTAGATAGAAGGATTTATTGCGGAGAATATCGCGGAGATAGACAGATAGAAAATAAAGGATAGCCTCGAGAGGGCCTGGAACCTATTCCAACGGCCCCGACTGTCTCTGCCCCAGGGTTTTTATAGAGACGCCAAGGGGTGGAGCAAAAGACCTCCTCCCCCAGCACAGCCAAGTGCAGACCATCTCAGACACCTGCACTCAGGCCCGTGGTCCTAATCATCCTCTATGAGGACCTGCTGGGTAAAGCCACGAGGAACCCGAGAACGGGCTCCCACACAGGGTGGCTTTGAACTTACAATGATCCAGACATATCTCTGCCTCCTGAGTGCTAGGATTAAAGTTATGTGCCACCACTGCTTGACCTCTATGTTTAATCTAGTGGCTTGCTCTGTCCTCTAATCTTCAGGCATATTTTATTAGGGTACACACTGTATCATCATATTTCCGCTTTTTTGTCTAAAATAGTAGAAGGTTATAACTAATATAAGAAAAACTATATACAATAAGTATATACAATATATACAGTCAATAATTACATTATCAATGTCCAGTCCATAGGCATTTGACAAATTCAGAGAAAATACTCCATTATGTGTCCTATTTTGCTGAGTCCAAAAATGTTGTACCTAATTCACATTCTATTCTAACTTGTATTACCAACCCAAAACTATCTTTTGATGTCTTTCAAACTTATACATTTTACACCTCTTTAGTAAGTTCTTTTTCTGAATTTGTTAACAAGAAAAACTATGATTATAACTATTTAGTTTCAACTCCCTCAGAGACCTGAGAAGGAAATAATATTACCTAGTTAAACAGGACGTGCAAACAAGCAACTTCCAAAAAATGTGAGGAATGACAGAAACAGCTGGCTGCCTGGACAGTCACCCAAGGTTCCTCTGTAATGTTGGGGCATCCATCTTTGACCTATAGGCCTAGCATTTCTGACAGACTTATCTGTGAAGCAGGATTTTCTGAAGGATCTTTCTACATTGTCTTGGCAAGGTTTGGCAGTCTTTTCTTTTGTGCCCTGCTTGTCCATTTTGGACAGCATACTATCAGAAGTTGAGGCAAGGGCATTTTCTTGCCCAATGCCTAAATTGCCATAAAGAAAGCAAACTCCATATGGAGTTTTATCAATGACCATCATCTTCTCTGAAGTAGATTAGTGTTGCCAGGAGCAGATAAGTCTCATTGCCATAAAAAAAAAAAAAAAAAAGAATCTATGTTATTAGAACATCTTAACTGTCATATTCTGCAGGTCTCTGAAGTGTTTGAAGACTATCTAAAATATATCTCTGTTTGACCTTGAAAACATACCTAACCTGACAAGTTCCATTGTAATAAGTGACTATCAACTAAACTGCATTTCTTTATTATCCTAAATAGTTGGTAATAATATCTTTCAAGGACTAGAAATTTGCCTTTTATTTGTTAATTGAACTGTATAGGTATAATACCTTGAACAAGTTTAGAAGTATATGTATAGTATGTTCTAACAAAATTAATCTCAAATTTGTATCAGTATGCAAACTTTGTATATAGCATACAAAAATTCAATCCAATGTAAAATATTTAAAACTAGTAGTTGCTTTTTAAAAGTAGATTCAATAATCTACTATTTTATCTTATCATATCCATATCTTCCCTTTTTTCTTTTCAGAGTAGATTAAATAATCTACCCCTTTATCCTATCATTTCTGTATGTTTTTGTTAGAGTAGATTCAGTAATCTACCTTTTATCTTATTATATCTATATTCCCTTTTTTAATTTTCAGAGCAGATTCAATAATCTACACTTTTTTTTTCATTTTTCTTTATTAAGAAATTTTCTACTCACTCTACATACCACCCACAGATCCCCCCTCCTCTTTCCTCCCTCCTCCCAGCCCTCCCTCCCAAGTCACCCCACATCCCCACATTCCCCAAATCAAGGTCTCCCGTGCAGAGTCAGCAGAGCCCGGCACACTGAGCCTAGACAGGTCCAAGCCCCTTCCCACTGCAACAAGACTGCGCAAGGTGCCACACCACAGGCACCGAATTCCCAAAAGCCTGCCCAAGCACCAGGGAAGGATCCCAATCCCCCTGCCTGGGTGCTCCCCAAACAGTTTGAACCAAACAACCGTCTTCTGTATCCAGAGGGCCTCATCCAGTCCCGTGGGGGCTTCACAGCCACGCCTCCAATAGTGTGGCCGGTCATCTCTGTACTTCTTCTTCCCCAAATGATCCGATGTTCCCTGCCTGCAGAATCCTTCCTCTCTCTCAACGATTGGATTCCAGGAGCTCAGCCTGGCTCCTGGCCGTGGATCTCTGTATCTGCCTCCATCAGTCACTGGACAAGGGGCTCTATGATGACAGTTAGGATATTTGCTAGACCCATCACCAGAGTAAATTAGTCCAGGAACCCTCTGGACCACAGCCAGCAGTCCAAGGTGGTGTCATCCTTGTGGGTTCCTGAGAGCCTCCCCAGCGCCCTGCCTCTTCCTTTTCCCATGATGTCTTCATCTATCATGGTATCTCCCTCCCTTCCCTCCCACTCTGTCCCTGTTCCAGCTTGACCCTCCCATTTCCCTATGTTCTCATTCCACACTCCTCACCCTCTGCCACCACCACCCCCATACCCAGTCTGCTCATGTAGATCTCATCCACTTCTCCTTCGCTGGGTCATTCATGTGTCCCTCCTAGGGTCTTTCCCTGTGAGCTAGCCTCTCTGGAGCTGTGGGTTGCAGTCTGGCCATCCCTTCCCTAACATCTAGTATCCACTTATGAGTGAGTACATACTATGTTTGTCCTTCTGAGCCTGGGTTACCTCACTCAGGATGATATTTTCTAGTTCCATCCATTTGACTGCAAATTTCTTGATCTCATTGTTTTTTACTGATGAGTAATACTCCATCGTGTATATGTGCCACATTTTCTTTCTTTGTTGCATTTTTGTGTGATTTGGGTATCAGAGTAACTGTAGCCTCATAAAAGGAATTTGGTAATGTTCCTTCTGTTTTTATTGTGTGGAACAATTTGAAGAGTATTGGTATTAGCTCTTCTTTGAAAATCTGGTAGAATTCTGGGCTGAAACCATCTGGTCCTGGACTTTTTTTGGTTGGGAGACTTTTAATGACCCTTTCTATTGCCTTAGGGGTTATTGGTCTATTTAAATAGTTTATCTGGTCCAGATTTAATTTTGGGATGGGGTACCTATCCAGAAAATCATCCATTTCTTTCAGATTTTCCAATTTTGTGGAGTACAAGTTTTTGAAGTATGACCTGATGATTCTCTGGATTTCCTCATTGTCTGTTGTTATGTCTCCCTTTTCATTTCTGATTTTGTTAATTTGGGTGCTTGCTCTCTGTTTTTTGGTTAATTTAGATAAGGGCTTGTCTATCTTGTTGATTTTCTCAAAGAACCAACTCTTTGTTTCATTGATTCTTTGTATTGTTCTCTTCATTTCTATTTTATTGGTTTCAGCCCTCAATTTGATTATTTTCTTGCATCTGTTTCTCCTGGGTGAGTTTGCTTCTTCTTGTTCTAGAGCTTTCAGTTGTGCTGTTAAGTCACTAGTGTGAGGTTTCTCCAACTTCTTTATGTTGGCATTTAGAGCTATGAATTTTCCTTTTAGCATTGCTTTCATAGTGTCCCATAAGTTTCTGTATGTTGTACATTAATTTTCATTGAATTCTAGAAAATCTTTAATTTCTTTCTTTATTTCTTCCTTGACTCATTGGTGATTCAATTGGGCGTTATTCAGTTTCCATGAGACTGTAGGCTTTCTGTAATTTTTGTTGTTGTTGAAATCTAACTTTAAGACATGGTGGTCTGATAAGATAGAGGAGGTTATTTCAATTTTTTTGTATCTGTTGAGATTTGCTTTGTGACCAAGCATGTGGTCGATTTTGGAAAAGATTCCATGGGGTACTGAAAAGAAGGTATATTCTTTTGTGTTAGGGTGGAATATTCTGTATATATCTATTAAGTCCATTTGAGTCACAATGTCTGTTAGTTCCCTTATTTCTCTGTTAAGTTTCTGTCTGGCAGACCTGTCCATTGGTGACAGTGGGGTATTGAAGTCTCCCACTACTAGTGTATGAGGTTTGATGTGTGATTTAAGCTTTAATAATGTTTCTTTTACGAATGTAAGTGCCCTTGTATTTGGCGCATAAATATTCAGAATTGAAACTTCATCTTGTCAGATTTTCCCTGTGATAAATATGTAATGTCCTTCTCCATCTCTTTCGATTGATTTTAGTTTGAAGTCTATTTTATTAGATATTAGGATAGCTACACCAGCCTGCTTCTTAGATCCATTTGATTGGAAAGTCTTTTCCTAGCCTTTTATTCTGAGGTAGTGTCTGTCTTTGAAATTGAGGTGTGTTTCTTGTATGCAGCAAATGGTTGGATCTTGTTTTCGTATCCATTCTGTTAGCCTGGGTCTTTTTATAGGTGAATTGAGACCATTGATATCAATGGATATTAATAACCAGTTATTGTTAATTCCTGTTATTTTTGGTGGTAGTGTTATATGCTTCTTCTCTTTGGTATTTGTTGGAGTGGGACTATCTCTTGCCTGTGTTTTCATGGGTGTATCTAACTTCCTTAGGTTGGATTTTTCCTTCAAGTGCTTTCTGCAGGGCTGGGGTTGTAGAGAAATATTGTTTAAATCTGGTTTTATCATGGAATATTTTGCTTACTCTGTCTATGTTGATTGAGACTTTTGCTGGGTATAATAGTCTGGGTTGGTATCCATGTTCTCTTAGTGTCTGCATAACGTCTGTCCAGGACCTTCTGGCTTTTAGAGCCTCCATTGAGAAGTCAGGAGTTATTCTTATGGGTCTGCCTTTATATGTAACTTGGCCTTTTTCCCTTGCAGCTCTTAATATTTTTTCTTTATTCTGTATGTTTAGTGGTTTGATTATCATGTGGCGAGGAGATTTTTTTTTTTTTTGATCCAATCTATTTCATGTTCTGTAACCTTCTTGTATCTTTATAGGCATTTCCTTCTTTAGGTTGGAAAAGTTTTCTTCTATGATTTTGTTGAATATATTTTATGTGCCTTTGAGTTGGTATTCTTCTCCTTCTTCTATCCCTACTATTCATAGGTTTGGTCTTTTCATGGTGTCCCAAATTTCCTGGACATTTTGGGTCATGACTTTGTTGGCTTTAGTGTTTTCTTTGACTGATGAATCTATTTCCTCTACCATATCTTCAACACCAGAGATCTGTTCTTCCATCTCATTGGTTATGCTTGCATCTGTAGTTCCTGTTCATTTACTCAGATATTCCACTTCCAGCATTACCTCAGTCTGTGTCTTCTTTATTGTCTCGATTTCAGATTTCAAATCTTGAACTGTTTCCCTCATTTGTTTAATTGCTTTCTCTTGGCTTTCAGGGGATTTACTGATTGCTTTCCATTTTTTGTTTGACTTTTCCTCTAATTCTTTAAGGGAATTTTTCATTTGCTCTCTAAAGATCTCTATCATCTTCTTAAGGTCATTTTAAAGGTCAATTTCTTTTGTTTCTTCTGTGTTGGGATGTTCAGGTCTTGCTTATGTAGGTTCTGATGGAACCATGGTGAGTTTTTTCTTGTTGACTGCATTTTTGCACTGGCATCTACCTATCTCTTTCTCCACTTGGTGCAATCAGTGTCTGTGTCTGAGGGAGGCTCTCTCGATCTGATCAATACTCTTGGTCCAGTAGGAGCTCTTGATCTAGTTGGTGCTGATGGACTGTTTGTCTCAGGGAGAAGCTCTTAGTATAATTGGCCCTTGTGGGCTCTACCTCAGGGAGTAGTTGTAATCTTGGCACTTGGGTGGGTTGGGAGGCGTGGGGCTTGTGGGTTACAAGGTCTGGTGGGGGAGGGTGGTAGTCTGATCTGTCTGCAGGAGGTCTGCCTGCCCAACTGGCCTAAAACTGGGACTGCAATGGGTGGGTGGGGGTGCAGGGTTGTGCCCTGGGCCCCACTTAGGCAAAGACTCACCTCCTAGTCGAATCGGGTGCTGGCAGTCTCTGTCCCAGGGAACAGTTGCAGTCTTGGAGGGTGGGTGGGATTTGGGGGAGGTGGGGCTTGGGTTACAGGGTCTGATGGGGGATGGTGGTAGTCTGACCTGTCTGCAGGAGGTCTGCCTGCCCAACTGGCCTGAAACTGGGACTGTAATGGGTGGTGGTGTTGGGGTGCAGGGTTGTGCCCCTGGGCCCCACCTAGGCAAAGACTCACCTCTTAGTCCAATCGGGTGCTGGCGGTCTCTCAATAATCTACACTTGAATCTTATTATTTCTATATTTTTTTCAGAGTAGGTTCAATAATCTACTTTTTATCTTTCTATATCTTTATCTTATACCCTCTTTTTTTCTTTTCAGAATAGATTCAATAATCTACCCTTTTATGCCATCATTTCTATAATTTTAGAGTATATTCAGTAATCTACCCTTTTATCCTATCATTACTATATAATGCATTTCTATATCATATTTCCCTTTCTTCTTTTAGAAAGAGACTGACTATGACTAATAACAATTTGTAACCAACCCCTAGACAAAGACAAACATCCATAATCCATTATTTTGGGAATGTGGGCATAATTTTCTAAACTACTTCCTGCTAATTGGGGGTGCTGGTAATCTTATGGAGACACAAAGAAAATTTAGGATAATGGTCAAGTCCTGATTGGAGTAGTCTGTGAGGCTATATCATCTCAGCTAGCCATCTCGATATTGTCCTGAGCATTTTGTAGTCTAAAGCCAATCTTTGGGTGGTGTTTGTTAGCTTAATGGCATTATCATTGTCCTGATGGAATCATCATTGTGGGGTCCCATCATCTTTTTGGAGACTTCAAAGTTGCTATTAGGTGTGGTCATGGTTCACTGCAGAAAATCTTTTTTGTGGGACATTTTTTTTCTGGATGTGCTGTGGGATGGTCTGTATGTCAAGTGTGTTGCTGATTGGTCAATAAATAAATCACTGATTGGCCAGTGGCTAGGCAGGAAGTATAGGTGGGACAAGGAGGAGAATAAAGCTGGGAAGTGGAAGGCTGAGTCAGAGAGACACTGCCAGCCACCACAATGACAAACAGCATGTGAAGATGCCAGTAAGCTACCAGCCACGTGGCAAGGTATAGATTAATAGAAATGGCTTAATTTAAGCTGTAAGAACAGTTAGCAAGAAGCCTGCCATGGCCATACAGTTTGTAACCAATATAAGTCTTTATGTTTACTTGGTCGGATCTGAGTGGCTGTGGGACTGGCAGGTGAGAGAGATTTGTCCTGACTGTGGGCCAGGCAGGAAAACTCTAGCTACATGGATGATTTGTCCTTTTTCTTCAGATCTCTCATTTGTCCAGTGTTCTTCAGATTTCTTAGCTGGATGCCTTCATTCTCCTGAAAGACAAAAACAAAACCTTTCCCCAACCCTAATTTTTGGGGAGGTTCCCTTTTGGGAAGTTATAGCTATACAAATAAAAAGCATTTGCTAGTCATATAAAGTTAGTTTAAACTGAATGGTCACGCTGATTGATGAACTATCACCTCTTCTAATTAAGAGGTCACTCTTGTTCAAGTCAAACCTTTATCAATTTTGATGGTATTCATAGCTTTTCTTCTCTGGTGGAAACAAAAGCAAAACCTCATTCCCAATGCAACACATATCCTGGTTTCCATTCTGAGATCAGCATCTTGAAAGTATACAGGCTGATTTAATTCTGTAGTTATTTTCTATTAACTAATGTCTCTCCACAGCTGTTGTTCCTTTCTCATTAGCAAAGTTAATAAAGCATTATGTAATCTTTTTCTGGGAGTCTTCGTTACTCCTTTTTGTTTATTTAGCATATCCTTTAGAGTTTGATTTGATCTTTCTATGCTGCTTGGCCTGTAGGATTGTGTGGTATACCTATAATACACTTTATAGTGTAATAAGCAAAAAAAAAACTGTTTCATTTTACCAGAGACATAAGTTGGAGCATTGTCGGTCTTAATTTGTACAGGTATACCTATGATGGCCATAACTTCTAGCAAATGAGTGACTACAGAATCAGCCTTTTTGGAATTCAGAGCAGTTGCCCATTTAAATCCTGAATAAGTATCAAAGATGTGGTATGCATATTTTAATTTTCCAAATTCTGCAAAATGAAACACACCCATCTGCCAGATTTCATTCCTCTGAGTACCCTTTGGGTTACATCATTCTGGTAGAGGAGTTTGAGTGTATAAAGAACAAGTAGGACATTTCCTTGAAAATTCCTTAGCTTGTTGCCAGGTTATAAAAAAAAATCCTTTTTCAAAACTCTTACTATTGACATGATGTTTATTTATGAAACTCTTAGGCTTCCAGTACATTTCCTACTAATAGTTGATCAATCTTGTAGTTACCTTGTGCTAGAGGGCCTGGCAGACCCATATGGGATCGAATGCGAGTTATATATAAGGGATGATTCCTGTTCCTGATTATTTCTTGTAACTGAATAAATAACTAAGTTAATTCTGACTCATCAGGGATAAATTCAGCAGTTTCAATGTGTAAGACCACTCTTTCTGCATACTGAGAGTCAGCAACTACATTGAGAGTTTCTGAAATTTTCATTAATACCATCGGAATGGCATATAATCCCTATTTTTGGACAGAATTATAAGGACTTTGAACTACTTTACTTAAATTTTCTAATGTGTAACCTACCTTTCCTGACTTGTTTGCATCAGAATGCAATATAGGGGCTCCAGATATTGGCGTTTCCTGTACAGTGTGAGGCAGAATTCAGTTAGTTCTCTTTATAAGTTGAATTCTATTTCTTTGAAGATATTTATTGTTAATCCTTCCCAAAAAATTACTGCAAACTCTTTGCCAAGATTCCCTTTCTGCCTATAATTTGTCCATTTCATCATTAGTTAAAGGTATTATAATTTCTCCTCGGTCTATTCCTGCTAATTGATGAAGTCTCAACTTTCCTTTTAAAATCAACTCAGAGATCTTTTCCACATAAGTTTTTAGTTTTTTATTCTGTTTATTTGGTAGAAATATCCATTTAAATATAATATCTTCCCTCTGCTTTAAAATTCCTTTCTATAGTAGAATGCTTAGAGGGTAAAATAACCAAAATGTAATCAAGCTTTGGATCCAAATGATCCACATGTGCATCCTCTATTTTCTTTTCCACCAAAGCCAACTCTCTCTCAGCTTCAGTTGATAACTCTCTTAGACTATTTAAGTCCTTGTCACCCTCTAAGGTTTTGAACAAATTATTCAGTTCATCATTTTTTACCCCAATAGTGGTCCATAGATTGGAAATGACTCCTAATAATCTTTGAAAGTCATTAAAGAGTCCGTAATCAATCTCTCCTAATTTGCACATTTTAATTTTTTGTTTAGACTTATTTTATATCCTAAATAAATAATAGAATCTCCTTTTTGTATCTTTTCAGGAGCAATTGTAATCCCCAACAAGGCAAAGTTTTCTTTACATCTTCAAACATTCTTTCTAAAGTATCTACATTTGAATCAGCTAGTAAAATGTCGTCCATGTAATGGTGAACTATAGATTGAGGAAATTACTTAAATATTACTTCCAATGGCTGTCATACAAAATATTGGCACAGGGTTGGGCTATTTAACAATCCCTGTGGGAGAACCTTCCATTGATATCTCTTAACATGCCGAGAATCATTATAAGTAGGCACTGTGAAGGCAAATTTTTCTGTTTTTTTCTTGTAAGGGTATTGAGAAGAAACAGTCTTTTAAATCAATAACTATAAGAGGCCATCATTTAGGTAACAGAGAAGGCAAAGGAATTCCAGATTGTAGAGTGCCCATTGGCTGAATTACCTTATTAATAGCTCTTAAATCTGTTACCATTTTCCACTTACTAGATTTCTTTTTAATAATAAATTTTTAATAAAAAAAAAACAGTGTATCAGCAAAGGTGAGAAAAAAGCTGTTCCAAGTCAGGATGGTTATACACAAAGCATAGAACTAAGTAAGTTCTAATGGATCTTGTCATAGTTAGGGTTTCTATTGCTGTGAAGAGACCCCATGACCATCAAACTCTTATAAAATAAAGCATTTATATAACAAGTCTTTTTCTGTCCCACCAGCCAGCTCCCAAATAATGACATGGAGGCTTCTTATTAATTATAAAAGATCAGCCTATAGCTTAGGCTTGTTTGTAACTAGTTCTTATAACTTAAACTAGCCCATTTCTACTAATCTATGTCCCACCATATGCCTCGGTTACCTCTTTTTCATTCAGTACCTCCAACTTGTTCTATGTTTGGCTGGTAACTCTGCCTTTCTTCTGTCCAGAGTTTTCTCTCTGTCCCGAAGTTCCACC
Organism: Peromyscus eremicus; assembly: GCF_949786415.1. NCBI lineage: Eukaryota > Metazoa > Chordata > Mammalia > Rodentia > Cricetidae > Peromyscus > Peromyscus eremicus. Next base: position 69,030,364 of record NC_081427.1, read on the forward strand.
TATACCTCCTGCTTAGCTATTGACCATTTAGCTTTTTATTATACCAATCACAGCAATAAATCTTCACACAGTGCCCAAATATCCCACAATACATTTAATTGGAACTAGCTTATAGTTTCAGAGTTTTAATCCATTATTGTCATGGTGGGAAGCATGGTGGCACACAGGTACACATGGTGCCATAGAAGGAGTTGGAAGTTCCACATCTGGATCCACAGGCAACAGAAAAAGGGTGACATTGAACCAGGCTTGAGCATCTGAAACCTCAAAGCTCACACTCAGAGACATACTTCTTTCAATAAGGCCATGCCTACCTCAACAAGGCTATGCCTCCCCATAGTGTCATTTTCTATGGTCCTGGGGGGGCATTTTTATTCAAACCACCATAAATCTGAAATGGTGAATAGAGCTTGGGTCAATTGTTTTTCCTGTCCTTATGTAATAGGGCAGGATGAATGAAGGGAGGTTCTATTTGAGTCTGTACTTTTACCCACAAGCTTAACTCCTGTTCCTTCCAATGTTGCACTAAACGGCTTGGTTTTGTGTTTCTGGAGAGACCCTGGGACCTACAGGCTCATGATTTCTTCATTATTTGCTGTATTGCTTCTTAGGATGTGTTTCCTTTAGGGAACAAACTATCTTCCAAACTTGATGTAATTGTTTTTAATTTATTATTTCTCTTGGTTGGGGTACAGTAGTGTTTGCAGCATAAATTTCTAGGGATAGTAATAAAAAGCAAAAAGCTGGTTTTTCTTCATCTCATAGCATGAAAAAGAAACAATGTCTACTCAATTTTAAACATTTTGCTGAGTATATTTAGTGATGGTTAGATAACAATTTATAATAAAGAAAAAATGACATATAACTGATTATACAGAAAATAAGGGTATCTTACTCTGAGGAAATTCTCTGTTATATTTAGCTTTATGTAAAAGGAATTGCTTTCTAGCTTGTTAAGCCACCTGAAAGATAGGAAAGTCAAAATTCATTACCATTAATTAAGAATACTGTTAGATACTCCTTTTAGGAAAATGGTTTGTATTTCTTGTTTTGCTGTCATGATTTTTGTAATTATGAAAAATATCAGGGTTTGGGATAAAAAAATGTGTACCATAGCCATCTTTTGGGTCTTGAAATTTTTCAAGGGCAGAGTATTTTGTGTCTTTCCTCCAAATAAAATAAAGTTGCCAAGAATAATTACATTGAGGGCTGGAAAGATGACTCAATGGTGAAGGACACTGGCTATTCTAGAGTACCCAGGTTCAATTCCAGTGGCCACATGGCAGCTCACAACCTTCAGTAATTCCAGTTCCAAGGGATTGATGATCTCTATGTACATGTCAACAAACACCCATAGATGTAGAAATTTAAAGAGTCCCCAAAAATTAACTCAATAAAAAAGAAGAATTACATTTGTCAAGGCTTCAGGCTTAAACATTTTGTCAAATAAATTCATTTAAATTATGATAATATATGTGCAGTAGGACTAAAACCAAACTACTGGAAGACATCAATTCCACCAGTTATGCTCCTGTTACCAGGTGCTGAGTGCTCTGCATGATTATGTGACTTACCTCTGGACCTGGCAAGAGCTCTGAGTCTGCTCTCTACAAAGTCAAAGAAATATCAACAGTTTTGTCTGCAAAGGTGAGAGTGGAAGTGTGGCACACACCTATAATCCCAACGCTGAGGAGACTGATTCAAGGGGATCAGAAGCCTGGGCAACATTGTGCCACTCTGTCTAAAAGAATGAGGAAGGAAAAACTTTAAAAATTCAGAAAATGTATATAAATAAGTCAATATATCATGTTTAGGAAGCTTACCTTTAATACCTTTTGAAATTAGTATATGGGATCAAGGAATCTTTTTTGTTCTTCAGGAATTAGGCCTGATGACTTTTTTCATATGATATTTTTTGTATGCATATATAGGCACACTTACAGAATTCTAAACTGAATTTGCACTTCAGTGGGATAAAATGAAGGAAACAGACGTTTTTCTCTTTTGTGAAAGAGAATCAGTTTTTATTCTGTGAAATTCTACTGGGAAAATTTAAAAGGTAAGAATGTATCTCCTTAAGCAGAACAAAGCCTTGGTTTTGCAATGAACATTAAAATTCACACAAATTTGAGTCTGTTTTATGAGTAGAAAGTGTGTGTGTGGAGAGAGAGAGAGAGAGAGAGAGAGAGAGAGAGAGAGAGAGAGAGAGATTTTCAAGTAATTTAGCAAAAATGATTTCACTTCTTATGAAACACACAGAAGTATTTACATGGAAATTAATTTTTAGTGAAAGTGATTGCTTTAACTTCATGAAGTGAATACAACAAAATTGTACATCACACAACAAAAAGGAATTTCTCACTTGGTACACCATCTTGAATTGGAATTTGGGGTTAGAGGACTCTGGAAGAACATTTGGAACACTCACAGCTTTGTATTCAAAACACACCATTGTAGAATCAACTTTAGAAAATTTTTTAAACTAGTTTAATGAGAAGGAGAAGTTTGACACAAAGAAACCCAAGAACAGCCAAGTTTTAGACCAAAAAACAATGGCAGCATCAACAAAACTACAAAAGCCAAGGTTGCCAACCATCTGTAAGTTAGGTTTCACTTCTGATCTCTCATAACCATGTTTTATATGATTCTATTGTTTATTGGTATTAAAATCCCATTCCATGTGAACAATGTCTGATTCCTGAATTGTTTATAAAGCTTCTTTAGATTCCAATAAGAAAGAACAGTCATAGTGTGGAGTAAATGTACTGGATGTGAGTCCATGTTCTCAGGTAAAGACAAACGCATCAGCTTGAGTATGACATCTAACTTTGGACCAAACACCTGTGACAAGGTAAATAGAATCAAACTACATAAACTTGGTCATCATGTTACTATGTGACTTAGAGGGGAATAATTAAATTCACAAAGTGGCAACCCATAAATGTACCAGCAGTTATTGTATAATAAGTAAATAGTCAGAGGGCAGTCATTTAGTTATTAGGGATTTTGTGACCAGTTCTCTAGCTAGCTAGGAATTAAGCAAAGTCAGGGAGCTGTAGTTGAATCAGGAGACTGAGAACAATTCATGGGGGAGAGGATTCATCACTTTCATAGGTTTTTCTGCCAGCTAAATAAATAACTTAAATAAATAATATTTATAAAAATGTTATTTAAGTTTTTGTTTTGAGTTTTATATAAGTATTTATTTATTCTTGTTTAAGTTTTATTTAAGTATTTGTTTAAAGTACAAAAATGTCTGATATCTACCTGGGAAGGTCTAAGAGGAACCCTTGGAGACTCCAGTTGTCTTTGATAATTTCCTTAACCAAGATTTCTTCCTAAAAGTCCTGGAAATTTATCCATCTCTCCAACAAAGACTTATATTAACACCACTCTTGAATGAGGCTATTATGTATACTCCTCCAAAGCAATAAAATGCCACATATACACACACACATACACACACACACACACACACACACACACACATCACCACCACCATCATGTTCTATAAACATACCAATGCAATACAAAAGCATACATGCTAGAAAATTCATGTAAAAATAGGTTGTACTTTCTCTAAAATTAAGAAACCTAAAAACAACTTTTTAGAATTTATCCCACATGTATTATCATATATGTTCAAAAGGAGAAGTGGAAGAAATGGTCTTCCCCAGTAAAGAGCATCCCAATTAGTTGTCCAATACCACGTGGCTAGCCCTGAGATCATATATACATATATGTGACATCATACGGACTGAGCAGGCTGTATTTATGCATTTAGAAATGTGTATGTGTGTGTATGTGTGTATGTGTAAAACAACAATTTAAAAATAATTGACCATGAATTTGAGAGTAAGGGAGTTGCATGGAAGTGGTTAGAAGTAAGAAAGTGAGAGGTAGAAATGATATATTATAATTAAAAAATAAAAATAATTATAAACAAAAGATAATATAGAATGACACAGAAAATAACTAAGATTGTGATATGCTTTAGTTATTATAAATGGAAAACTTTACAACTATTTTTAAAAATAAGTTTACTTGTTCAAAATAAAAAGCTGGGTTTTTTGAGGTTATGATATAATTATATCATTTACTTCCTCTGTCTCTTCCATCCAATGCCTTTCAATTTCATGACACTTTTTCTTTAATTATTGCTACATATGTGTGTATGTGTTTCTAAATACATAAATACACCCCGCTCAATCTGTATAATGTTACTTATAAGTCTATAATGTCAGAGCTGACCATTTGGTATTGGATAACCAACTGGTGTTCTCTTCCTTGAAGAAGACTCTTTCTCCCACTCTCATCATGTCTTGGTTGTCTATAGTTCTGTGACTTGAGTTGAAGCCTCATAAGCTTTCCCCTGTCCGTGTTACTGAGTCTGTTGGTGTCACTTTTGTGTAGGTCACGTTTAGGCAGCAATGCTGATGAGACGCTCAAACAAGAAAAGGATTTGTTAAAAACAAAACAAAACAAAACAAAACAAAACAAAACAAAAAAAACCCCACCAGTCTAGAGATGAAAGATAGAATCAAATACAAACGGCCAAAGAAAAGGTCAATGAAGTGATTCCTAATAATATTCTGCTGTAGTCATAAATCGGCGCTTTAGCCCAATTGTTATCAGAGAGACTTCATCTAGCAACTGATGGGACCCATAGCCAAACATTAGGAGCTCCATGAGTCCTGTGGAGGAGGGGCAGAGGAGGGGCAGGAAGGATTATAGCAGCCAGAGGGATTGAGGACACTCAGAACACGGCCCACAGAATCAACTAAGCAGGGCTCATAGAGGCTCACAGAGACTGAAGCAACAATCATGGAGCCTGCATGGGTCTGAACTAGGTCCTCCGCATATATGTTATGATTGTGTAGCTTGGTCTTCTTGTGGGATTCCTAACAGTGGGGGTGAGTAGTGCCTCTGACTTTTTCCGTTGCTCTTGGGACCCTTTTCCTCCTACTGGGTTGCCTCATCCAGACTTGATATAAGAGGAGGTGCCTAGTCTTGCTGCAACTCTATATCCCTGGGAGGCTTGTTCTTTGCTGAAGGGAAATGGAGGAGGAGTGGATCTGAGGGTGAGGGGAGGTGTATGTAGAGGAACTAGGAAGAGTGGAGGGAGGGGAAACTGCAGTCAGGATATAATGTATGAGAGAAGAATAATTAAAAAAAAATATTTCAAGACAGTTAAGCACAGGACTCAGGAAAACAGCAAAAGTACAAAGTAAAATCAAAGAAAGAAAAAAGCAAGGAATAATTAAGTTAATGAAAGTTAATGAGAGGAAAAATTATAGAAATTATTAAGAGAAACTGGTACATTAGAAAGCTGACAAAAACAGAAGACTGAGAAACAAAGAAAATTAAGTGTTTAGTTAAAAGCAGTAAGAGTGGAAATTCTATAAACAATATCTTCACATTTTAAAAAATTACTCTTCTAAAAACATATTTTATCAAAATTGACTGTAATTATAAAATTAGAGGGTTATGCTTATTTCTAAAAATAATTAATCCAAGATAAGTTTCCATGAAGAAGATATAAACTGAGACAATTTTAGAAATGACTCTCTACCAAACCTTCAGTAAATCCATAAACCTCTATTATAAAAATCTCTTCAAGAAGCTTGAAAAGTAGAAAAGCAACCCACTGGGTCCCCAAAGTTAGCATCAGGACAATCCAAAGCCAGACAATGCTGCTCATGAAAGCTGGGGACGAAAGATTCCAAACTGTGTATGGAAGTGGAAAGAGCCAAGAATGCCTCTGACAATTTTGGAGGAAAAAAAGAGGAAAGAGGAAAGAGTTGAGAGGAGGTATTCAACAATGGAATACAGAAAAGAGAGGAGAGATTTGCTTTCACGTAACTGGCACTTTTTTCATGCAGACAAACATTTTCAGTAAGAAGAGATTGTTTAATGAAATGTGGTCACTTTGCCATCTGGGTCGAAAATGATGTCACATCTCTCTGTCAATGCTAACACCCAGTAGAAGAAGGCAGGTGGGTCACTTTCACACCATAAACAAAACCAGCTCAAAACAACGGATGTGCAGAAGGGCTGGAACCTCAGAACTTCGAGAGGAAAATTTGGAAAATCATTCCATGGCCTTTGCAGTGAAGAGTATGTCTTAACCAACAATCAAAACACACAAAGAAGACCAGAACCAATTCAATTTATTGAAATTGAGATCTATGATATAACAGCAGATTCCACAAACCTATTTTAAAAAGACACATTCAGCTTCAAGACATATACTGGGAAAAGATAATTTGATCCTATATAGCAAACAAGAATAAACCATCTAGAACATATAAAATGCAACACATAAGAAATAAGAAGACAGATGTGGGAAAAATTCGTATGTTTTCCTGATGGTAAAGCCCAGAAAGTTGGCTCAGGGGTGAAGATACTTGCTGCCAAGCCTGGCAACCTAAGTTCAAATCCACATGGTGGAAGGAAAAAAGGAGATCCTCTGAATGCCACACACATGCTGTGGCCTGTGCATTCACAAATACACATGTGTGCCTGTGTGCGCACAAACACGATAAGTAAGTAGATAAATAAATATAAAATCTTTATTTATTTTTAATGAGTGTTTTTTTCATTTTACATACCAATCCCAGTTTCCCCTCCCTCCCCTTCTCCTGCCCCCCACCTCTCCCAATCCCACACCTCCATCCACTCCTCAGAGAGGGTAAGGTCTTCCTTGGAGAGTCAACAAAGTCTGGCATATTAAGTTGAGGCAGGACCAAGCCCTTCCCCACTGTGTCAAGGCTGAGCAAGGTATCCCACCCTAGGGAATGTGTTCCAAAAAGCCATTTCATGCATCCAGAATAAGTCCTGGTTCCACTGGCAGGGGCTCCCCAAACAGATCTAGCTACATAATTGTCACCCACATTTAGAGGGCCTAGTTCAGTCCCATGCATGTTCCCCAGCTGACAGGCCAGAGTCCATGAGCTCCCACCAGCTTGGGTCAGCTGTCTCTGGTTTCCCCCATCTTGATCTTGACCTCACTTGCTCCTGTGATCCCTCCTCCCTCTCTTCCACTGAAGTCTAGGAGCTCAACCCAGTGCTTGGTTGTGGGTCACTGCATCTGCTTCCATCAGTTACGGGTTGTAGGTTCTATGATGACAATTAAGATAGTCACTAATCTGATTGTAGGGGAAGACTAGTTCAGGCACCCTCTCCATTATTGCTAGGAGTCTTAGCTGGTGTCATCCTTGTGGATTCCTGGGGACTTCCCTAGCACCAGATTTCTCCCTAACCCCCTAATTGTTCTCTCTACAAAGATCTCTTTCATTGCTCTCCTTCTCTATCCCCCCTCAACTGGGTCATCTCAGTCCCTCCTGTTCCCATCCCTTGTCCCTTCCCTTCAACCCCCTCCTTCCAGTTTACCCAGGAGATCTTAACTATTTTCCTTTCCTGGGGCCCTCCATGTGTGTCCCTCTTAGGGTCATCCTTTTTACCTAGCTTCTCTGGGGTTGTGAATTGTAAACTGTTTATCCTTTGCTTTGCATCTACTATCCATTTAAGAGTGAGTACATACCATGGTTGTCTTTCTGGGTCTGGGTTACCTCACTCAGGACAATTCTTTCTAGTTCCATCCATTTGCCTACAAATTTCATAATGTCATTGTATAAAACCTTTTTTAAAAAAATCCAACTGTAAATAACTATCGGAGCATATGACTTGCCTTTTCCTAATTCAAATGGGAAAACCAAAGTGTGAGTTTCTTTGTTATCATTAAGCTTCATCTCTGTTGTTCATTTTCCTTAGAAACTCATTGCTACTGTAAGTAGCTTTCGCTGGACATGTGATAGGAGAAGTCTCTGAGGAAACTGGTCTAGGAGAAGCATATGCAAATGTGCCTGTCATGTACCCTTAAAAATAAGAGTCCCTCCCAGAACTGAAGGCTCGGCAGGGTGATAGGCTTCCATTGGTGTACTCAACATTTGAGTTCCATTGTATCTGGAACCCTTCCTTTAGCTTCATGATTTGTGTGTGGGTTGGAAACATAAGATACTGTGAAATATTGACGAATTCCTTATAAGGATTTGTGTTACACAGTGATGTCTTCATTCACCACACAGGATATTGTCAAAAAATGAATGGTATATAAGAACAAAACTGATCACTGTGTCATAGAATGTCCTTTTACAAAGACCCTCAGAAGAAATCTCTTTTTGGGTTTATTACAAAGAAGTTTTGGCTTTATTTTTTGCTTAAATTATATTTCAAACAAGTAAACTGTGAAGCCAAACAAGCCATTTTTGCCTTGGAGCCAAGCATGGCCACAATGCAGGCGGCAGCGCCAAGTACACCGTTCCTGCGTCAGGAACCTTATGGTGTGTGCGTTCTTCTCTCTGTCTTCTCGGCCGCTCTTAAAGTCTGCGGTGGTGTTGGGTTTATGAAACTGTATTAGCTGCCACAAACCGTAAGTAAGTAACAGTAAATACACACATGACTGACCATAGAGAATAAATGTACATGCCAGGTATCTATTTCCTCATCAGTTACAGATGAAACTCTATTTTGAATTGACTATTTGGGGATTTTCAAGTAAATTTCCCTGTTTTCATTCAAAACTAAATGTTTTATCTTTCAATATTATACTAATGTTTCTTAGTCAAATGGACAAGATAAAGGTATTGATCGTAAAGTTCCATGCCATGAACTCAAGAGTTGACCCTTCCACTGAAGAATTAGTTATAAACTATGACCACACCATGGCATTTTTATATAGCACATTTTCCTTGTGTGTGAACTGTGCCAACAATAATGTTTTCAACATTCTGTTAGGAAATGTGTAGAAATGTGTATTTTAAGTCATAAAGTTATCAAAAAGCAAATTATAACAACAAAACCCTTAGTTCTAACATAAATACTTCAATTTAAGTTCTGCTTCTGTCATTTTCTAGCACCAAGTCCTCGGGTTAGTCTTAGTCTCTTAACGTCTCTGAGAAACGGAGTAGATAACTGTGCACAATGACACACACCTCAATCCCAGCACCTGAGAAGCAACTGGTCTCCACAGAAAACAGAAGATGCAGATGGCAAGAAATAGCTTAATAACTGATATATGGAAATGTATGTATGCATGTATGTATGTAGACACACATCAATTACATATGCATGCATCAGTGTTATACATATTGATACACATATGAGTCTTGAAAATGTAAGACAATAACAAATAAACTACTGCTGTAACAAACTATTCTTACCTGGGTGTTACATATGACCAGAGCCTGACACTGCCTGAAATACAACTGATACCTAATGATTAAGGTAAAATTAATTTAAATATTAGAGCATAAAATATTTTCAAATGGGCCTAATTTATTTATTTATTTATTTTTAATTTTTTTTTTTTTGGTTTTTCGAGACAGGGTTTCTCTGTGTAGCTTTGCGCCTCTCCTGGAACTCACTTGGTAGCCCAGGCTGGCCTCGAACTCACAGAGATCCCCCTGGCTCTGCCTCCCTAGTGCTGGGATTAAAGGCGTGCGCCACCACCACCCGGCCGGGCCTAATTTATATACATTGATACTAGTAACAGTATATGGATTGGACAGGCTATATACAGGAATACATGTATACCTCATATACATACACATATACATACATATATATGCACACAATAACAATTAATGAAAGTAGATGTCATGATTTGAAGGAGAGTGGGGAGGGATGCTTGAAGGGAGGAAAGGGAAGGAAGAAATGTTGTAATTACATTATAATCTCAAAAATTAAAAAATGTAAAATTACAATAAAATACCTAAGAAAGGACTAAATAAATAAATAAAATGGCCTAAAGAGATGTCACATTAGTTTCTGGAATTTTTCCTTCTACACTGATTATTAATAGATGAACTAAATTTCCAAATAATTTTGAAAATGTATCTTCTACAAAAGAATTCTGGTGTATAAACAACGTTAGCAACTGCAGAGAGGCTACGAGCAGCTTGTTAGAAAAAGTTCCTGTACAAACATTTGTCTTTCCCAATGTTTCCTTCAGTGAGTTGGTTTATCCTTCTGCATACCACCCTGTGTGATTCACCCGCTGCTATGACAAACACATGTTTCAAGAACACACATGTTTATGCCTTCTTACATCCTTCTTGATATGTGCTGACACTATTCTAGTACTAGACATATAGTATACAAGAGAAAATCTTGCCCTCATGGAATTTACATTACACTAAAGGGAAGTCTGATAATAAAAATAAGTGTATGAGTAATATGTAATAATCAGGCGATACTATGGAGAAATAGCAAAGAAAGATAAGGAACCGAGAATGGGATGTGCTTATGTTAACTCATATATTACTTGATGTGGATAGGGCAGCAATCTGATAAGATGATATTTGAGCAGTATTCCCAAGTGAAAGCAACAAAGAAATATGGATTATGGATTGCCCGGAGTCCAGGTAAGACACTACATCTGGCATGGGATATCTGAGGGAAAAAAAAAAATCTATGTATACTGTGCTCTTATGTCTGCTAACTTTAACCCTCTAAGACAGAATTCTATCTATACAGCTACAGCTCCATCAGGCATTCAGGGCAGGAATGAATCTAGAAACATCAAACTCTTTGTCCATCTACTTTATTTCTCTGGGATAAAATCCTGTCTTCATAGCTTCAGTTCCATCCTGACACTCAGTTCCTCTTTGTCCCCTCTTTTACTGCCCTCTCATAGTCCTGCTAACAACTAAGCTCTTATGCTTCCAGCCTCATCTTCATCCTCTGTTTCTTCACCCTCCATCTCTACTTGCTCTCTGCTCCTGGCTCTGATGAACTCTCCAAGAGTTCTGCCTTACCATCTACAAAACCTCTGTGTTCTTCCCTTCTCCCTGGTCATGCCATTCTGTCTCCTTTACAGAAAACACCTGTTCCTTCTTCCCCTGGCCATGTGGTTCTCTGCCTCCTCAGGAATGTTGCTCCACCCTACTTTCCACCTTGATATGTAAAAACCTCTTTTGTTCTCAGTCACTTGCATTGGAGAGCCACTAGGCCTTAAGGCAAGGGGATGGTCTGAGCTTCATTTGCACAAGAAGCAAAGCTATGCATCTACCACCTGCTTGGCTCTGTCTACATGACCTTATCCAAGTACTGGCCCGAGCAGGAAGTTCACACACACATTCTATAGAAATTGTAAACACAAGAAATTCATAGCAAGGCACAGCTGAATATTAAGCTATGGAACACCAAATAGTCCATGCTAAATGGCTTCCCACTTGACTGACCCTTGGCCTGGTCAAGGTATAGCTTTAATATATAGCAGGACTCATTATAACATATTCCTGTGGCTCACCACAATGGATCACATTTCAGACACGGGGAAAACTAAATGAAAACTCCTAAGCAAAGGTCATCGAATTTTCAAAGAACAGTAAGAAAATCCATGAAATAAAGCAGGACAAAAAGGTGAGTTGGTAGAAGGTGAACCAGGGAGGCTGTGGGAGAAGAGTTTACTCACATGGGCTTGGTGGGGTTGTGGGATGGGGGGAGTGCAGTTAGATGAAACAGAATGGCAATAGACGATTTCAAGTTCATCTTTTCTGCATAATAAACTGACTATCAACATTAATAAAATAAGTGTCAATGCTCAGCCACAAATGCAACACCTATATCTGCATCTCCCAACCCACAAAAGGCTTGGGATCATCACAGAAGAGAAAGCAGAAAGAGTCTACCAACCATAGGTCAGGGAGAACCAGAGTGAAACCATGTGGTCTGAACACTACAGGACCGCTCGCTACACCGATGAACTCCAGCAGTTCTGGTTCCTGCACAAGACACACTCAAGAACAAACCAGCCAGCATTTTAGAAGAGGGGCAGGGCCTCACCCACAACTGGAGAGCCATCGGCAGAGGATGGCTTCTAAGGAAAGGAAGGTTTGTTTTCTTTAGGCTCCTGGAGGTCAAGCATGCTCCAACCCAGGACCCATACCCAGGAGTGTATGAGGAAAACAACCTGGACTTTGTTTCCAAGCCAGGAAGAAGTTATCGGCATCTAGGAGCCACCTTTCAGGCATGGAATGAAAAGATGGACAGAGGTGGGGAGATTGGGCACGAAGGTGGCCAGAGACATGAGACTGGGTCAGTATTACCCATGACCTCCATGGGGATATTTAGGCATTAGCCAGCATTCCTGGATACATTTAATAAGCCTGGAGAAATAGCAGAGGTCTGGGTCAGAGTAGAGAAATTTTAGTGAACTTTTCGTGTATTTATATAAAAATGGAAGAGCCCCTGGGCTTCTGTTGCCGCTACCTTAATATCACCCATAGAGACAAGACGGAATTCGTCATAGATCCCATGGCCGCCAGTAAATCCAGAATCTATCTGGGTGGAATTGAAAATCAAAAAACTAGTATGATGGGCTCAGAAGTCCCTGAAGGGTTCTCATCTACCCCTCTCTCCTTACATGTTACTCAGGGTTGTGGGAAGTCTTGGGAGACGCTGGCCTGAGCACTACAATAACAGCGCATAATTGTGACTGCACTGTGGCCCACAATGTGGAAATCCAATTTCCCATGTCATTTATAGGGTGTCTGCACCGTATGTCACAATGAGTCTTCTCACTTTGTAGTCAGTCATGTAACCCACAGGAGAAATTTTAAAGACTGAACATTGTTTACTTTAGCTTGACTTCATAACAGGGTCAAATTCAGTTGCTCGAATAGTTTGCACTTCAGCCAAGTCACACACCTGCCACCAGACAAAAACATGCTGATTTGGGTTATTTAGGAAAATGTCCCATGTTCTAACACCCTCCCTGGAATTACTGAACCAGTTTACTAAAATCATAAACTTGTCTTATAAGTAATTTCTAAAGTATAACAACTGAACCACTCTTGAGATTTGCTATATACACACCTTAAAATCAAAATACTGAGCCTCTAACTTAACCATTTTCTCCCTGCCATTTATGTTCATGGCAGATAATATTATCTTGAAGACAGTTCTTATTTGTATTAACTCAGAAATTAACCTAAACAAAACCTTCCATATGATATTATTCTGAATTTTATTTTTGTACACGGTTTTCTTTCCCTCTTCCTGTAGTCTTTATACCTATATCTTCACAAGGCCCTTCTGTGGTATAAAGTAGATAAGTTTGTGAAGTCTTACAGTCTCGAGAAGACAGCAGGCAGGAGAAGCAAAAAGTGAGTGGGAGTCACAATCACAGGACACACTTTTCAACTGTGGTTCAGACAGCTCAGAAATGCTTGCTCAATTCATTTTATACACGCTAGCATGACCACCTGATTCTTCTTGTCCGCTTGCCTCCGGGGTTATCTGCTCTTCAGATGTCGATACAAAAGTCAGGCTAGCTCAGTATTCTGTCAAACAGCTCGTCCAGGTTCTTATTTTAGCTTCCACCGTTTCTTCTCAGACTACCCGGGTCCTGACCACACATCAGGCAAAGGGAGTGGGTGCCTCCCGGATTCGTTCTCATTCTTCTTCTGAGCACAGGTCATGTGAATGCTAAGGAGAGGCTGCTGAGCTCTAGTTTCCTTTAACATCTAAACAAACATTACTCCCATGTGGGAAGTAAAGGAAAACATTCTTAGAAAGGACCCACACATCCATTTGTTACATTGAAATTATTATTCACTTAATGAAATTTACTTTTGAAAATGAATTACATTTTATAAATATAAAGACAATCATGCTTTGTTGACTCCCAGGGGATGGCTGTCCCTTTCTGAAAAGAGGAGGAGTGGGTTGGGGGTGTAGACAGGAGGTGAGGGGAGGGAATGGGAAGAGAGGAGGAAGGGGAAACTGTAGTTGCTATGGAAAAATAAATGAAAAAAATTAATAAAAAATAAAGAAAACCATATTTTCTAAAGCATTCTAGTTTAATTTTGGTTATCTAGGTTAATCTAGGTTAATTTTGATAATAATCTTAATCCCTGCACCCAAATTTAACACCTTAAATTTCCAGGGTCTTACATTTGAATCATACAGTCTAGTCATATTTTCTAAAGCTTTTATGACATTTTTTAAAGTAGCATAAATAGTGAAAAGTAAGCCTAATTTCATGTTAGATACCTTCTATGGGTATATGTGCAGCTCTGTCTTTTTTTTTTTTTTAATTAAGGCGATTTCCAGCAGTCACTTCTGACTCCCGTGGCAATCTCTCCGCAATCCTACCCACTTTCCTGCCGCACCGAAGTTCATTTGTGTCATTCAAATCTGTGCTCCTTAAATATCCGCTTATAAATTTATTATGGCAACACATTCATATCTTTACATTTAATCTGAAGCTCCGATAACAAGCAGGAGATGGAATAAATGAGTAGCAGACACCCTTGACAAAGTTAAAATGCTCTGCTGTCAGAGCCGATGGGAACCGTTACGGTGACAGAAGAGCGTTTTAATTTTGTCCAGTCCTTCCTTCTCCGTTGCCCCATCATTGCGCCGCTCCGGATCACTGTGAAGTGTTTGATGAAGGATCCAGTGTTTAAGTGTCCAGCATCCTCATGAAAATGTGTTGGGGGTGTTCTAAAATCACGGCTTTTGAATGACACAGATGAACTTCACTGCCGTGCTGCTGCAGTGGGAATTTATCATCTCGTTAATTAAGGAGGCTTTTCCAATAGTAACTCCAGAAATTGCCTCTGGAATATCATTAATTAACAATCCCACTTCCATCACGGAAAGGAGGGGGCAGGGCAAGTAAAACTGACAAGAGGAATAACTATAAAAATACACACACACACACACACACACACACACACACACACACACACACACACACACACGTGCATGCGCACACATACATGGAATTCACCAGGCTAACTTGGAAAGGGGGACAGGAGTTACGTAAGGCAGGTATTATTGGATCAACAGAAAAACAACAAAAGAATCCAATTTGCAACATAAAAGCTATCTTGGTTCCCAGGCCTTGTGTTAGTTTCTAAACAAAATCAACAGTTGGGAAACTCTTTATCCAAACTAAACTATTTACCATGTTGTTTAGAATTTGAGAGGTGTTTTATTCTTTGTCTTTTCTTTTTTTCCACTATGACTGTTTCCTTTCTAGGGAAGAAGAAAACAAGTCTCCTTGCCTAGTTTTCTGATTTGAGTATCCAGGTAACAAACTACTTAAAGTTAACCAAACAAAACTTGATAATTGGCCCCTATCCCCATCTGAGCCACAGAAGAATGTAACCATAGCAACCTGTCGTTTAGCACAGACCATCTCATGCACCTTTCAGAATTTAAGTCTGTGAGAATCTCCATTCCTAAGTAGAATTATCATGCTGGGAACATTTTGTTCTTTACTGTAAGGCAAGTATGGAGCCAGGCACTCAGATGGTTCTCCACAAGGTGTTCACATGAAGAAGAGGCTCACGCAACGTGAAAGACGCAAATATGTCCACAATAGAATGAACAGGAATGGGTTCCATGAAGGACACTCATTAGTGCCACAGTGGCTAACACTGGCTTTCTAAAATCCAAGTGTCTTGAGTATAAGTCTTTGGCAGAAAGGAAACAACACATCCTTTTTTTAAATAAATAAATTTCTTTTTTTATTTTTCATCCCCCGGCTGAAGTTTCTCCTCCCTCCTCTCCTCCCAGTCCCTTCTCCCTACCCCCTCTCTGTTCCCACCCCAGTTCACACCTCCTCCATTTCTGTTCAGGAAAGGACAGGTCTCCCATGAGTATCAACAAAACATGGCATATCAAGTTGCAGTAAGACTAAGAACTTCCCCGTTTATTAAGGAGTAGGGTCCCAAAGGCCAGTAAAAGTTTGAGATAGCCACTGTTCCCACTGTTAGGAGTCTCACAAGGGACCAAGCCATACAACAGTAATGTATATTCAGAGTACCTAGGTCAGTCCCATGTAGGCTCCTTGGTTGTCAGTTCAGTCTGTGTGAACCCTTGTGAGCCCAGGTTAGTTGATTCTGTGAGTTTCCTTGTGGTGTTCTTGAACCCCCTGGCTCCTACAATACTTTCTCCACCTCTTCTGCAGGATTCCCAAACTCCACCTAATGTTTGGGTGTAGGTCTGCAACTGTTTCTATCAGTTACTAGATGAAACTTCTCTGATGACAATTGGGTGAGGCACCAATCTGGTCACAGGAGATGGCCAGTTCAGGCTACCTATCTGCTATTGCTAGGAGTCTTAGCTGGGGTCATTCTTGCTGATTCCTGGGGGATTCCCTTTTGCCAGAATTTCACCTGATCCCGAAATGCCCCCCTTTCCAGTAGTCTCCTTCAGTACTTTCTCCCCTCCCCTGTCAACTTGGTCGCTCCTGTTTCTGTCACCACCTGCCATCAGTCCACTCACAAAAATCTCTTCTAATCCCCTTCCCACGGCCATCTGGTCCTCCCCACCATGAACCCTCGCATTAAATGTTGAAAAAAACTCTGACAAAATTCAATATCCCTTCATGATAAAAGTCTTGGAGAGGGCAGGGCGGTGGCGGCGCATGCCTTTAATCCCAGCACTCGGGAGGCAGAGCCAGGCGGATCTCTGTGAGTTCGAGGCCAGCCTGGGCTACCAAGTGAGTTCCAGGAAAGGCGCAAAGCTACACAGAGAAACCCTGTCTCGAAAAACCAAAAAAAAAGTCCTGGAGAGACCAGGAATACAAAGGACATACCTAAATATAATAAAAACTATATACAGCAAGCTGACAGCCAACATCAAATTAAATGGAAAGAAACTCAAAACAATTCCACTAAAATCAGGACCAAGACAAGGTTGTCCACTCTCTCCATACCTATTTGATATATATATTGCTACAGCAATAAGACAACAAAAGGAGATCAAGGGAATACAAATTGGAAAGAACGAAGTAAAAGTATCATTATTCACAGATGATATGATAGTATACGTAAGTGACCCCAAAAACTCTGCCAGGACACTCATACAGGTGATAAACACCTTTTCAAGTGGCTGGATACAAGATTAACTCAAAAAGAAATCAGTAGCCTTTCTGTATGCAAACGATAAACAGGTTGAAAAGAAATCAGGGAGAAACACCCTTCACAATAGTCACAAATAATATAAAAGATCTTGGGGTAACACTAACCAAGCAAATGAAAGACCTATGTGACAAGAACTTCAAGTCTTTGAAGAAAGAAACTGAAGAAGATATCAGAAGATGGGAAGATCTCCCATGCTCATGGATAGGTAGAATCAACATAGTAAAAATTTCTATCTTACCAAAATTAACCCACAGACTTAATGCAATCCCCTTTGAAATCCCAACACAGTTCTTTACAGACCTCGAGAGAACCATACTCAACTTCATACAGAAAAACAAGAAAAATCTAGAATAGCTAAAACAATCTTGAACAATAAAAGAACCTCTGGAGGTTTCACTGTCCCTAATTTCAAGTGCTGCTACATATCTATAGTAATAAAAACCACATGGTATTGGCATAAAGACAGACAGGTAGATCAATACAATCATTTTGAAGAAGCAGATGTTAATCCACACACCTATGGACTCCTAGTTTTCAACAAAGAAGCCAAAATTATATAACTGGAAAAATACAAAAACACATCCTGATGCACCACTCCTCAGTGTTAAAGACTCTGATTTTTGCAATCACCTGGCAAATATTTATTATTGTCAGTTTGGCAATTAAACCTCAACAGAAACTGATCTCTGTAGATTTCATAATGCATCAAAAAAGTGTGTTTGTGTGTGGGGGTTACTTAAACTGACTGGGAATGATCTTATAGATTCTTAAATTTTTTTGTCCTGAATTGGTAAGAGTTTGAAAAGCTGATCCCTTATTAACAAAAGTTCTTTCATTTAACTATTAAAATACTAATAGTTCTAATTAAAAAAAAAACGTGATCACTTTTAATTCTAGCATCGAAGTCCATTTCCACTACTATAATTTTAGAAAATATGAGCATAAAAAGAAACACTGAGGAGTGACTAGCTCAAGTTGTGAGGCTAGCAGGAATGAATTAAGTTTTGTAAGAGGTGCTGAATTCCCTTTGAAGTCTCTACATCAAGGGGCTTTAATAGGTGTCTAAAGGAAGTCAAGGATGGATTTTTTGTCCTTGATAGTTAACATGCTATCGGATTTGTATTTCTGCCTTGCTGCTACATAGGAATCTTGTGAACTGTGGCTAACACTTTTATCTGTGTACAATGTTGAAACCATAGAGGTAGATAATTCTATGACTCCTGCTGAAGCCAACGAATGTATATTGAGTACCTATTGTGGGAAAGTAGATCCGCAAAGAGCAGAGGGGTACCCTGGGGAGCAGCGTCTTGCTTACCATGAAACTGACGCTTGCTTCCTTTAAGAATCCCCTAGTGTATCAGGAATTTTAAACTCACAGAATCATTATCCTTTGAAAGTCTTTCTAAAGCCTTCTGAGCCTTCGACTCCCTTAGATAACTGTCCCTACCATGCACCACTGCAGCCGAATGGAAGTATCCAATGATCTGGTCCACATTTGTCTGCATGGAACTATTTGTAAGAAAGGCAGTAAGGAAAGCTGACTGACCACTGTTGAATATTGAAAGAGAAGAGAATAATGTGGCAAGACAGCATTGTTGATTAGACATGAGACTGTGAGAATGTAAAGGAATCTACATTAGATATCGATGGTTAAGATTTTAACATAAGATTTCTGGATGTGCTAATACTATTGTATTGATAAGTTTTTAACATTAAAATAATATCAAGAGAATAAATTAATTATTTAGATAGTAAATAGAAAATTATAATCACAACAATGACTGTTTGTTGACTAAGGTATTTTTTTTGTTGTACGGTGTCTAACTTATATGAACACTAAAACATGATCAGTAGAGCAAAGTTGTGATACAGATATCATGACTCTCTTCTTTGTACAAAAAATCTGAACACTGGCAAAATTCAGTAACTTTCTAGAAGCTATGTCACCTGTAAGCATCACCTTAGAAAAAAGACTATTTGTTTGTAACAGACATAACGGCTTTAACAGTATCTTCAGTTGCAAAAACAGGTTAGTAAGACCTACTATAAAAGCAATTAGATAGTGTGAATATCTTTAACTAAAATGTTCACACGGTTGATGAGATGGTTCCATTTCTAGGAGGTTACCCTAAAGAAATCAGTTGAAGACAGACTCTGTGGTGTACATTGCAGTCTTAACTGTGGAGGATCAGGTCAGATGAACAAGCGTATGAGACAGACTGGGTTAGATGATGAGTTCCAGATTACTCATACCACACAGCCAGACCCTACTTCAAAAAGAAGAATAAAATTCTTCAGAAATGAGGCCAATATTTATACCCAAAAGTGTTCTTCCCAGTGTCATGTATAGCAAAATGGAACAAACATTAAGGATATGCAACTGTATTAGAATGAGACAAACTTGTCAGAATGATATTGTAATTCCTAAGAGTTTTATTTGAACATTCATGCAATATTGTGATATAATATTTTAAACATATAAAATATTTTTTTGAAAAAGTATTGAAAGAAAATGTGCCCAAACGAGTGACTTGGGATGACCATCGACGTGGTGGAAGGTTCTCCTTGCGTGTGAAAATCTGAAACTGAAGCCTGAAAAAAAAAGTATCTGAACTTTCAGTAGGACTACAAAAATCATTGAAACAGTAATGCCTTGGTGATTCGTCCAGTCTCTCAAGTACCTAGTCCTCAACACATGTACAGCATTAGATAAAGTTGGTAGGATACGTATGTACGTGTGCAAATGGAGGTGTGGGGGGAGCATGCTCATATATGTACATGTAGCAATAATGATTAAAGAAGAAGAAGTCACACATTTGGAAAGGCATGTTGAGGACACTGGGGAGAGAGAGGCATGTAAATGTTGTAAATACAGTATTCATATACAAAATTCTCAAAAAATACAACATTTAGATTAGTTATACCACTACTACTGATAAATGTTAGTAAAGCAGCTAACATTAAATGAAATTCTGATGCTTTTTTCTCCAAAATTTTACATTTTTGTCCATATTCAAAAATCTTCTAAGTTAAGTTGGTATTATACCGAAAGTTTTTGTTTTTGTTTTTGTGAGACATCACTAAGATTGAAGGTGTTGAACTAGTTTCCCAAGAAGCAGAGAACTTTTCGTGGATCTTGAAATATTGGGGTTGTATAAGAAAAGATGACAACCTAAAGCCAGTACCAGAACACCTAATTCAAGATAGTTTAATCTGTATATTGAAATAGTTTTCAATTTGGTACAATATTTTCTTTGAAAAGACAGAAGAAAAAAAAACAGCTACTCGTGTAAAGTACTTTTTTCAGCAATTGGATACTAACTTTGGGTCCTGTTTTGTTTTGTTTTAATAATATTACAGCTTACCACAGGCATTAGAAGCTAAGACAGACAATGGAAGAGAATTTGGCCAGCATTGAAGACTACAACTAGAAACAGCATACTGTTGTTTATCATAAAAGCATGCAATGATGAAGTCACAACTTGACTCATTTCAGGAATAGAAAATAAAGTGTAAACCCCTAAGAACCCACAGTATTGATTAAATTGAGTGCATGAAATATCAGAATGGGAGAGATTGAAGCCTTTTGGAGACCATGAGTTCCGTCTTCAATGTTGTAGCAGCAGATACAGCATGTTCAGCATGAAAATAATCTCCCATTTTAATGTTTCATTTCCTAAAATAAACCACCAAGAGAGTAAGTTCAGACACTATTGAAATACAGAATTACGAATCTAGAATAAAAGGGAAAAAAGTTTCCATATGACTCAAGCAAATCTCTGAGCCAGAGGAGAAAAAAAGAAAAAAAGAAAAACCCACCAATCCAGGCTGTGTGGTACCACCAGAGGTTGTTAGCGGTTACTCATTCTAAGTGTCACTTTGCAAACAGACTTAAATCGATCTTTTGGAATTCAGCTGAAGTATAAATAGTTTTGGAAGGAGGAGGCCCATCAACATGGAAGTGAAAGTCAAAACCGTGAGTCATAGTTGATCCAGGGAAGAACACAGAACAGAAGGAGAAAGTCCAAGCATCAGACTATGGGAATGCTCACACAGATAAGGACTTAAGTCCAGAACACAGCATTTTTTCAATATAGAAAACTTGGAGATGTAAGGCCAAATTCCCACTCAAGGCCATATAAGGATAATTCACATTTGAAGTCTAGAATGAAAAAGCCAGAGGAAAACAAGGACAAATATTTTTCATCAGAATTCTGAGTGTATTCTTTGTTGAAAAACAAGAACACCATGAAAATCAACTGGCCAATGACTGTATGTCGCTAAAGAAGTTTATTACTACAACAAAAATTCTCTGGGGAAAATAAAAGGCAAAATATTTCATATTCTTACTGAATTACAAATTCAAATGGTTAAGACTAAAGAATATATTTACCTGGGAAACCGCTCAGTTAGCTGAATTAATCTGTAGTTGAGGTAGAAGTCATTGTGTTTCTCTATTGAAAACTTCATGCATGTAAATACAAAGATCTCTAGATGTAACAATCACTTTAAAATTTACATTCCTCTGTATGCGTTTTATTGACATTGTGAATATAATACCTGCTTTCCTTCTAGATTTTTCTTCTCCCTTGACTGTTTTGAGATAATCTGCTAACCTCTTTCTTATAAAATCTCATGTATGAGTTCTCAAGTACAATTTTGCTTTCACTTAAATTAAATCAAGCTTGTCTTCCTGATGGCCGAACTCCCCAAGAAGGCCTAGTTAACTATAGAGAAGGACTGCATTTCAAAAGTGATTCCTGGGAATTTGTAGGTGTGTCGTGTGGCAGGCTGCCAGTAACCCAGTGCCACACACAAAAATAAGGTATGGTGGCTCTAATATATTTTTATCAATTGCTGTAATGTAGTAAGCAAAAAAGGCTACTTTTTAAATTTAATAATTGCTTACAAATTCTATAATTCCAAAGTCATTGTTTGTTTGTTTTTAGGGATGTGGCAAGCGATAGAGATCAGCAGAGTTCTTATGCCTCCCTCCTTCCCATTTTACTTCCCCACTCTCTATGCTCTCTATATTTCTGTCAGCTTGAAACAAGCCAGAGGCATTTTGAAAGAGAAATCCTCAGCTGAGAAAACACCGGCAGCAGACTGGCCCAGGGGCAAGCCTATGGTATATTTTCTTTTCTTTTTTTTTTTTTAAAGACTTATTTATTATGTATACAGTGTTCTGTCTGTCTGCACATATGCTCGCATGCCAGAAGAGGACACCAGATCTCATTACAGATGGTTGTAAGCCACCATGTGGTTGCTGGGAATTGAACTCAGGACCTTTGGAAGAGCAAGCAGTGATCTTAACCTCTGAGCCATCTCTCCAGCCCATGGTATATTTTCTTGATTGCTGAATGTTGAGGGAGGCCCCAGCTCAGTGTGGCAGGTGCCACTTCTGGGCTGGTAGTCCTCGGTGCTATAGAACAGTAGACTGAGCAAGTCATGAGGAGCAAGCCAGTAAGCAGTACCTCTCCAGGGCCTATATCAGTTCCTGACTCCAAGCCCTTCTGTGCTTGAGTTCTTGTCCTGAATTCTCTCAGTGATGGTCTGTTACTTAGAAGTATAAGATGAAATAAACTCTCTCCTGCCCAAGTTGCTTTTAGCCTGACATGTTACCACAGTAACAGAAACCCCAAGACACTCCCTGAACATAGACTTTTTGACTTCAGAAATTTGTAAGTTAATACTTTGCCTTATGAGTAGATGGGGAAGTGCAAATTAAAACCATGAGAGGCCATTTTTACATACAGCATATCCTTTCAAATTTGTGAAGCCTATGCATACCAAGGTTTTGTGAGCTTACAACAAAAATTCTCTTATCCATTTGATAGCAATATAAACTTGAAATGATTACTTTTGAAAGGAATTTGCCAAAATCTTGCAAATGTACAATATCTTCAGTCCGAGGCAGACAATTTTATGGCTAGGTTGGGAAACTAGAATATGGAAAGATTATACTCTAAGACCCCCAAATGATTGGGTGTGTTTAGGTCTTTCTACACAATGATTTAGCATCAAAAGTGACTGTCACAAGTATCTGGATATATAATTGCAAATGCAGGACTTCAACCTCCTTCTTCTTGCCTTGGCATGATTATCTGGGAGCATGTGTTAAAATGAAGGGGCCATAAAATGAAGGCCCCCTGGGAATGTTGAGCCAAGAGCCATGAAGAAAGGTGCCCCAGAGTGTCGTGTGAATTTGTGAGTGGAATTTATGTGATCAAGACACAAATTTCTTTTATCTTAAAACATTGACATTTGGAATCTGCTTCTTGTGGAAACAAAACTAGCTAACTCTGACTTCTACATACATATATACATGTCAAACAGACAGTACATAAGTGCATCCATTTTGATAAAAAATTGAAAACCTTCTCAATCTTTATAAAAAGTGGAATCAGTTGTAATTTAATTTTTACAAATTAAAATTGAAAAAAATTATGCTTATATTTTAAGAGAAGCAGATTGCTATATGATATGCACAATACAGAAATTCTAGAATTTTAACTCAATTAGGGCACAAAATTGTTTTATTTTATTTTATTTTTTTGGTTTTTCGAGACAGGGTTTCTCTGTGTAGCTTTGCACCTTTCTTGGAACTCATTTGGTAGCCCAGGCTGGCCTCGAACTCACAGAAATCCGCCTGGCTCTGCCTCCCGAGGGCTGGGATTAAAGGCGTGCACCACCACTGCCTGACTACAAAATTTTTTTTTTTTTTTTTTTTTTTTTTGGTTTTTGGTTTTTCAAGACAGGGTTTCTCTGTGTAGCTTTGCGCCTTTCCTGGGACTCACTTGGTAGTCCAGGCTGGCCTCAAACTCACAGAGATCCACCTGGCTCTGCCTCCCGAGTGCTGGGATTAAAGGCGTGCGCCACCACCGCCCGGCAAAATTGTTTTATTAAGTACCAAATTCTCACTGCTTAAAACAGTTCCTGGCAGATAGTAGAATAATTTAATAAATAATTGTAAAATTAGTGAGTATTATTTTGCAAAATTTAGAAATATAATAAGTACTTGTGACGGTTAATCAGGATTTTCAGTTTGAAAGGATGTAGAATCAGCTAGCTAAGCCCGTTGGCATTCTTGTGGGGAATTATCTAGAGTAAGTTTTTCCAGATAGGAAGCCCCACCTTAACTATGACCTAAGGTTGGCACCATTTATGTGCAGGACCTGGACTGAACAGAAAGAGAAAGCCACCTGAGTGTGTGCATTCATCTCTTTGCCACCTGTCTGTGAATGCAAAGTGACCAGCCACCCCCGGTTCCTGCCGTCATAACTTCTCGGCCACAATGCACATTATTCTTGAACTGGAAACAGAATAAGCTCTTTCTGGCTTGACTTCCTCTGGTCTGGCATTTTGTTCCAGCAATGTGTAAAGTGACTAGAACATAACGTTGACGCAAGGAGTGAACTTGCTGCTTTGAGCAAGCAAACACGTGGCTCTTGGGTCTTAGGAACTGTTTTGAAGAAGAGATGTAGGACATTTTGGAACTTTGAAGTAGAAAAACCCCCCTAATATTGAAAGCTTGAATACTGTAAGCAGATCTCAATGGTCCATTCTGATGAGCACTTGGAAGACAAGAATAGACCACGAAGACCCACAATCATGAGGTTTCTAAGAGGAACAAGGACCTGATCAGAAACTGGATGGACATACGTGTCTGCGATGTGCTGGCAAGTAATCCGGTGACTTTCTGCCCGTGTCCTGAGAACTCATGGAAGAGTAACTTCTAAGGCAGTAGATCATTGTGTTCTGCAGAGGAACTTTGAAGACAGGACAGCATTCTTTCAGAGTATAGCTTGGTTACTACGCTTGCAGCTCTTCCCCAGGTCTATAACTCAAATTAACAAATGGAACATAAAGTCATCAAAACGTGCAGTTCAGCAAGGAAAGAAGCCTGAGTAAGTTTAAAGATGCATCAAAAAAAGTAGCAAAAGAGGCTGTGATTGTTTAAAAAAGAAAGAAAGAAAGAAAGAAAGAAAGAAAGAAAGAAAGAAAGAAAGAAAGAAAGAAAGAAAGAAAGGACCTCCTTTTCTTCACAGGGACATGAAGAAGGGAGGATCTGAGGGCTAGGCCCTACCCATCAAAAAGCTCCAACTTCTGAAATTCCAAATTCATTTGAAAGGAGACTCAAATCAGAAAGTATCACTAAAACATTCCCTGTTTCCAGCAAGGGATTACCTCAGGATCAGTACATCCTTCCCCAGGATCAGTATAGGGATCCCTACAACAGTGGACCAAAAGGACCAGTTTCTATCTCTAACTAGCAGAACTTGGAAGCAGCATCCAAATAATGCTCGATTTTTAGTCATGAAAATGCAAACTGAGCAGGTTAAGAAGCCTTTCAGCATGGTCCAGAGAGTCACTGAGGCCAGGCAATGCACAGCAAGGTCAGGATGTCTGAGAGATAACTGTAGCTGAGACCTAATAGAGACTCTATAATGTCAGAGGTCCTGGACCAGGATGTAGAAAAGAGCTGCTCTCAGGTAGTTGAGCCAGTTCAAGAGGAATACTATGTGTGTGACAGGTACCTGAGCAATGAGGTCAGTGCTACCTAAGCCCACTGTAGTCTACAATGACTGGAACACGAGTGTCAGTGCCAAACACGGGAGAGCAGGATTTGGTGCTTATCTGATGAGTATCAATCTTGCTTTGATCTAGTATTTCCTTGTTATGACCCCATTCCTTCATTAAGAAATGGGAAAGTTTACTCCATGCTGCCATATGTCAAAAGATAAGCTAATTTTGTGATTTTTACAGGAACTCACAGTTAAGAGACTGCTTTGAATCTCAGAAACAACTCTAAGTATTTAGCAGTGCTGGAATTTTCAAAGACTGTGGAACTTTGGAAGTTAGAGTAAATGCATTTGTGTTATGAGATGGTCATGAACTGTAAAATACAAGGAGTAGAAAAAGCTATGATATAAAAGTGATGTCTTTGGGTGTCAAGTTGACAAAGCGTAGAGTTGTGATGGTTAAAATTGTTGTCCAACTTGTCAGGCTCTAGAATCACCACAGAAATTCAGCTCTGGGCATGCAGGTGAGTGATTATCCAAAGGAGGTTAATTGTGGCTGCCGTCAGTTCGTGGGCAAACAAAAAGAAGTGAGCTCCCCAAGAGGACTCATCTCCCTTCTTCCTGCTCATGGATGCCCATGACCGTAGCCCTCAAGTGCCTGTCACCCTGACTTTCTAACCACTCAATCCTGCAACTTTAAGCCAAAATAACTTTAGCTGGTGTTACCAGGTCTTTTGTCCCAGCAACATGTAAAGTAGCAGATAGAACTCTGTTTGTGAATTTACATACAGTAATAGCTAAGGACATGCACTGGACCATCATTTTATTTACTTTCTACTTGATAAAGTAGTTTTAAAAATTACTGCTATTGCTTTGTACATCCCAAATTAATCTGTTCTCATATTTTGCACTCAAATTTGACCCTTACTATTGATGATAGGCATAGCACCTAATTCTTCAGTGCCTCAGTCTCTTGACTGGTAAAGTGAAAGGAAATGCAGAATATATTTTATGAAACTGCAGTGAAGATAAAGTTAAATGATAAGTAGTTTTGAGAACACAGTGAAATGTAAACAGCCAGTAATTATTGTCAGCTAATGTTACTGCTGTTATTACTACCGTTATTCCTATTGGATCTTTTGAAAATGATCAGTTAGTTCTCTAATATTTTGTTTGTAAATCATGATATCTATACCTACAGAGATTAATAAATCAAATGAATGAATACATTTTCCCACTTATTGATAATATACAAGGTGTCTACATTGACAATTCATCACTTAAGCATGCATTATAACAAGGAATCCAGTATCAGGCCTGAATCTGTGAAACTGGAATGCAAGAAGGAAGCTGAGAGGTGTTTAGGACAGATTCTTAAGGCTTTGACTTCCTGTTCTTTTTATTGGTTGGGCTTATTCAATGTTATAAAGCTGGAATTTTTCAATGTGTGTAATATTCACTGTGTACAATATTCTAAACAGATATTGCCATAAGCCATCTTACACTTAGAGGTTAGACAGAATTGATTATGTAGAAGTTCAGCATTCAAAGCTGTTTTTCTGTCCTGATGAGAATGAACTTTGGTTTGAGGTGGCACTCCTACAGTGACTCCTTAGAAAATCAATGGCCCTCAGTGGCAGCCAGACTGCTTGAGCTCTGGAGTTTCACTTAATGAGGCCTCTCATTAAACGTCACAGTTTTGTCTTCCATTTCTGTGTCTTGTTGACAATTACTTAGAATTCTCTTAAGCAGATACATTAAATTGGCTAGATTTAATCTCTTTCGAAATGTGTAAATAAGATTTGATATGAATCCTATCCAGCACATCATTAGCTTTTCCTTAAAGTATTCAACTTGGAATCCTGTACTTGTAAAGAAACGATGAATGGTATCCAAAATTTGTATCAGTTTATAATATCCTATTTCATATAGATATGATTTATTGTGTTACAGTTTCATATAAGACAATTCTTTGAACAGTCTATTAGTTGTAAGTGAAATCAGGAATGTAAGTGGTAGGAAAATACAAGATATGCCCAAAAAATCAGACAAAGTTTAACTTGCAAAGAAAAGTTAATATAAAAATCAGTAACATAAACATATTCTATGTCTGTTGCATAATTTTGTTTTTCTTTTAACACATCTCTTTTTTTATTGTGATGCCAAAAATTTATAAGTCTGTTTGTTGAAAATAAAGCAGATAAATATTAGGGAGTTTAATTTTCAGAAGGTAAACACTGCTTTGCTCTAAACTTTACCCTTGGAGAATTTCATATCTTGTAGGTTTTGAAAGAAATAAAAGCTCATTAACAGACTAATTTTTACCCAAACCATTACAACTTCATCATTTTGAATCACAGCTCATTAAAACAATTATAATCAAATGTTTCATTTCTTTTCCCTTTTGAGAAACAGCTGAAAAGGTTATGTTTGTTGTTCTTTATCCAAATCTCTGGGGTGATGTAAACAGGCGACATTGATTTGTGTGCTGTTTTTCATTTAAGTCTCAATGTGTCTCTGATGCTGGTTTGAGTTATTTCATATTTATTTCAACATTATTTCAATAGAATTTCAAAACTTGGCATTATAAGCACAGTTAGATTAACAAGACATTTAATATCATCTTCTCAAAATTCAAATATTGGCAGGTGATGGCTTAATGGAATTCAGTTAGACTTGCAGGTGTATTCTATTTTGGATCCCTCCAAAGTTGAAGGAGGATACAACCTTAATGGTTAGTCTGTCTTCTTTTATAATCTGAAGTATAATATGATACACTGTTACATGACCAAGCTTGGACAACAGAGGGAAAACATCACCACGGCTGCAAGTACCGGCCTAACCCAGAATTTGATGCAATCACTTACACGCATTCTGTTGGAGGAGGCAGAGAGAGTTAACCGGAGAACCTTGACCTTTGCCTGTTTTCCTTTCTACACACATGTGAAAACACACATGCATCATCTTGGCTTCCCAGTCATTCTGGCATCATCCATAACTACCATCAATGATAACTGCTAACAAGCAAGCAATCACCCACAGTGTTGGTTACTTCCTTGCTGCTGTGATAAAACATCATGACCAAAAGCAACTAAGGAGAAAAGATTTTAATCACGCTTCCAGAGGGCTAAGTTTGCTGTAGTGTAAAAGACATGGCAACAGGTTGGAAAAGCATGGAGAAACTGATTGGGGACCAAGTGAGAGAAATTTCTCATTCAAACCACCAAACCCTCTTGTTAAGAAAATTCTAGACATACAACCAAGTAGTTCACATCAAAACCTATTTAATGTAGTATAGGCAAATATTCCATATACTTAGGTTAGAACATTTATTAGCTAATAACTATTTATAAAAGAATTATCATATGTAAAGGACTGTTCAAAGTGATAAGACAATGTATAATAAAGAAACTCCTGGAGCACTGATCAAAATATCCTACAGTACTACAAAAAATTTTTTTGAGAGATGTCCCCAGTAAACTAGGTTATGAGACTATATCCATGCTTATACATCCATAATTAATATATTATGTGTTATTCTATTATAACTGCTTATCATTTAGATAATCAGTAAGTCCAGAGGCCGTAGATGGAAACCCTCATTGTTGTGGTTTAAAATGTGGCAGATTTATCATTCTAGTCATCGCTGCTGTCAAGACTGCAAGTAGCTTGTCATTGATGACAGAACTACAGCTTGCTGGTGAAAAAACCAAAGTCAATCCATTTTCATCTTTATGATATATATGTGTCCACTGCAAAGCTTCTCTATGTCTTGATGCATACAATTTTCCCCTCTGAAGTTTCTCTAAACCAGTGGTCCTCAACCTTCCTAATGCTCCAACCCTTTAATACAGTCCCTCATGTTGTGATGACCCCAACCATAGAATTACTTTCATGGCTACTTCCTAATTGTAATTTTGTTACTGTTACACATTGTAATTCAAATACCTAATATGCAGAATATTCAACCTCTACAAGAGGGTTGTTCAACCCTCAAATGGGTGGTGACCCACAGGTTGGGAACCACTGCTGTAAATCTTGATTTGTTTGGTATGAAGAAGAAAATTAACTGAATGGGAACAACAAAAATGGGGGGAAAATTAGCTTCACTGCATAAACATTTATAAGATCCAGAAGGCAAATAATTCACCAAAGAGCAAGATATCCACCCGGTCTCATAGTTCCTAGTTCCCAAGATAGTATTTGTCCAGCAAAGTATGTGTTCCAGGTAGTATGGCTGTGTAACAAGTGATCCCAAACTCAAATTTAGTGACTTGACATTTCTGAGGTGTTTGTCATCAAAAATACATACTTGCATACAACAATGACAGGTTAGGATATGGAAAAATTTAAATCATTATTATTATTCATTCTTGGTAGAAAATGGTGCAGTTACTGTAAAAGAGTTTGAATTTCACCCAACAACTGTACTCCCATTCTCTAAAGAATTGAAAACACGTGTTCATATAAAAAGTCATGGATGTTTACTGAAGTGTTTATGATATGTGTGGTTGCTTAAATGTGAAACGTGTCCCTTAGATTCATGTTTGAACTGTTGGTCTAGATGGTGGTGCTGCTTTGAAAGGTCACTGCAAACTTTAGGAGGCAGGCCTCGCTGTAGAAAGTAGATCACTGAGAGTAGGTTATCTATCCGGAAGTGGTTCTCTGCGTGAAGGCCTTCAACACAAAGAGCTCTGCTTCCTGGTCAGCAGCATTTACCAAGCAGCTGTAGCACACACTGACAGCCTCTACCATGACTCCTCACCTGCACTCATAACAGATTATATTCTGTGAGTTATGAACCAAAATAAATTCTTCCTCCCTTAAAACACCTATATCAAACATTTGGTCATAAAGATGAGAAAAGTAAATAATAGCTAAAAAGTGCTAATAATCCAAATGTTTATCAACTGATAATTGTACAAAATGTGGTATATCCATATAATGGCTCTTTAATCACACAAACTGGTGAAATATATATATATATATATCTACCACAGCATGAACTTTGAAACACTATGCTAAGAAATCAGATACTTAAGGGCATCTATTATATGACTCAATCTACATAAAATTTCCACAAGTGGAAAATCCACAGACAAAATAGATTAGGAGTTGCAAGAGAATGGGGAGAGGAAATAGGAGATGTCTCTTGATGAAGATAGGTTCCTTTTCCAGAAAATGAGAATGTTTCAGAAATAGGTGACAGCAATGATTGTTCACATTTGTGACTTTAACAGAAGCTGCTAATTTGTACACCTTAAAATGTTGAAATAAATGGTATATAAAATTAATTGTATACGATAAAATATCAATTAAAATAATTTATCTGAAATAATGTTTATTTCCCATGAAGTTTCAGCTTTATCAGGACTTTTTGTTGTCCTCGAGGGCATGTGTCTAGGTCACTTACACATGGAGCCTAATGGATTTAAGGGAGTATTATTTGAGTCTGACTTCGTCTGTCATGGATCTCAAGATAGAAAAAGACACATTTGTTCTCTTATGACTCCACCCTTCACAACACATCACATGACTTATGTCATGTTCTCCTGCTCCATGCAGTTGCTATAAAGGTTGGTCCTCATTCAGTGGTTGGGAGCATAGAGCCCAATTCTCAACACAACAATGTCACTGTCGTATTTGAAGAAATCATGTGATGTAAGATACACACTGATGCAAACATCTTTGAAAAATGAGACCTGCCACATGAGTCTTACAAGAAATCTAAATCACATATTTCAAGACTTGCTTACCATCCAGGGAGAGCTCATGATAACGAAAGTCATTACTGCACCAGTAAAGAGGGAGAGATCAATGACGCTGGCTTATTTGAACTGACTTTGGACAATGTCCACAAAGCATGGCCTGCTGCCCTCTGGAAATTCTTCTCGGGTTTTGTAACCTGTACTACTTGCTGTGCAGCAGTTTCTAGAATCCTTTGACAAGAGAGCAAGTATTTAGTTATTCCTGGCCTCAGTTGTGTTTCTGTATTAATTTAGGTCACACTGTTTCAGCATGTGAGGTTTGGAACAAAATTTTCTTTTATAAAGGAAAGGAATAGAATGTCATCTTTGACAGGGTAAAAAGACAGCAAAAAATATAGGTATTATAAAGGCAATATTAGCATTGCCTCTCAAAAAATAGATAAATAAATAAAACCAAACCAGAGTGAATCTACCGAGACTAATGTATTTTCATTTAATAGCCAGAGTTATGTCTCCTTAGTGTTTCACTGACAATACTGAGTGATAATTGAAGTCAAGGGAAGAATAAAGATCACACAAGGACAAAATAACAAGAGGATTAATACCTTGTTTGAACTGAATATATATATATATATATATATATATATATATATACATAAACACTGCTGAATCTTCTGTATAAGCTAGGATATAAAAAGCTATGCTGTGATAACAAACCACCTTAAAACCTGGGGGACTTATACAAGTGTGTTTGCTGCTTTCCCAAGCCAGCTACAAACCTACTGGGAGACCACCTGGGGTTCCCCATCTCAGTCTACACTCTCCACAGCTCCCCAAGCAAAGGAAGTATCTAAGTGGCTTAGTCTGGAGTTACAAATACGATTCTACTCACATTTTATAGATTGCAATTGGAAACAAGCCCCTCTCTC
This sequence comes from Peromyscus eremicus, assembly GCF_949786415.1. NCBI lineage: Eukaryota > Metazoa > Chordata > Mammalia > Rodentia > Cricetidae > Peromyscus > Peromyscus eremicus. The sequence continues at coordinate 69,062,466 of NC_081427.1, forward strand.
TGAAAGCCGACTAAAATGTATGCAACCTTTCCCCTGGAGCAGAGGAGCAGTGGCTAGTGATGGATGAGAAGATTCATCACAATTTGTTTCAGTGCTAATCCAACCAGATGACAAATCACTTAAATGAATTCATAAAACTTATTCTCAGATTCATTTGTAAAATCTAAAGGGCTATGTTTTAGAGGTTTGGGTGTCTAATATAAGCTCTCATGTAGCCTCATGAAAACTTGCTATGTGGCTTATGATGACTTTGAATTCTTTTTTTTTCAACTAAATACATTGTCTATTATATAAAATCACATGTTATTCATTCAATATTTACTTTTTATTTTTTATTTATTCAATATTTACTTTTTTATTTTTCCTTTTATTAAACTTAAATTATTTTCTCATACAATACATCTTGATTATAGTTTCTCCTCCCTCTGCTCCTCCTAGCTCCTCCCCACCTTGAATTCTTTATTCTCCTGTCTCTACTTCCCAACAACTGGAACTGCAGACCTGCATCATTGTGCATATCAAATCAAATTATCTTAAATTTCCCTAACGCCAGTTTTCAATATTTAGTGCTGCGTGTGTCTCCTTTGAAATGTCTCAAAACAAAGGGGAAAGACAAGCTGTTAGGACAAAATATGGTGTTATTAACTTACAATGTCTCAAATTAGTGCATTGCAATTTTGATTGGAAAAGAGTTAGATTATCATAAACACTTTTTTTCTTTAAATGTTTGAGAATTTGATATATGAGTACGGACTGTATTTAAATCACTTCCACTTATATGTGTCCCCCCCACCCAAGTCCTTTCTTGATCACTCAGCCTCTCAAAATGACCTTTTGTTTTTCTTCTTTAAAAAAATGATCTGTTGGTGAGTGTGTATGTGTATGGGTTCAAATATGCTCTTGAGTCTATATAGTATTCTTCATATATAAATGTGTTTAAGGCTGGTCACTTGGAATTGGATGATCTATCAAGGAACCTTGTCCTTGAAGAAGATTCTCTCTCTCTCTCTCTCTCTCTCTCTCTCTCTCTCTCTCTCTCTCTCTCTCTTCTCTCTCTCTCTCTCTCTCTCTCTCTCTCTCTCTCTCTCTCTCTCTCAGCAACCATTAATTGCCTATACCTCCTCACTTAAGTGTTGGACTTTGTCATTCATGTTGGTACATCAATAGATGTTGTCATGCAGGTCTTATTTAGGTAACCATACTTTTGTGATTTGGTGAGTGCAACTTCATGTCATGTATAAAAGGTGCTTTCTCGCAGCAGATGCCCTGGTCCTCTGCCTCTTACAATCTTTAGGTCCTTTTCTGCTTAATGTTCCCTGAGCCGTAAGTATAGATATTGTGTTGTAGATGTGTTGATTAGGGTTGGACATCTTAGGTTCCGTTGTTCGCTGTGTTTTGATGGGTTGTATATTTCTGTAATGGTCTCAGATTGCTACACAGAGAAACTTCTTGACAAAGGGTGAGACTTTATTTAACTATGTGTACAAGGTTAAGGATTTAGAATTCAGTTAAAAATTATACTATTTTAGGCAAGTGGCAGTAATAGATTCCATGGTCTCACCAGCCATTAGTAGTTGGCTAGATTCCAGTAGCAGGTATTAATTCCCTCCTATTGAATGTGCCTAAAGTCCAATCAGACAGTTGTTGGTTAATCCTCAAGATACATGTGCCACTATCAAACCTTTAGGGATATCTTGACATGCTAGTTGTTGTTACAGTTGGTCTGGACTACTGCTTGTTTTTTTTCCCCTGGCAGTTTGCATAGCACCCTCAGATACTATGAGATTTATTCCTGAGGAAGGAGGCTTTCAGATCATTTCCAGCTCAATTCCTCCAAGTCCTGTGCCCCAAGTATGCTGTGTGGTATAATCAGCATGAGTCTGATCTTCAAGTTCCAGGAGTCAACCAAGCTCCATGGTGACATCCTACAGTGTTTGGGGAGCTTCTTCAACTCCTCTGGCCAACAATTTGAAGGAATATTTCCCATGTGTGGGAAAGAGCATTTGGTTAGATTGTGTATGGTTCCTGGAGGAAGTCTTACCAGCCTAAGTGGCTCCACTTCACTGAAACACATATACGCATGCACACACACACACACACACACACACACACACACACACACACACACACACTGTGTATTTTTAAGTAAACACAAAATAGATGTTTCCCTATGGTTTTTTTTTCAAGCATCTTTGGTGTTAAAACTTATTTTTTTGTTTTTGTTTTTCAAGACAGGGTTTCTCAGTGTAGTTTTGGAATCTGACCTGGATCTCATTCTGTAGCCCAGGCTGGCCTCAAACTCACAGAGATCTGCCTGGCTCTGCCTCCTGAGTGCTGAGATTAAAGGTGTGCGCCACCACCGACTGGCAAAACTTAATTTTTATAGCAAGCATATTCCCTTATTCTCAAAGTGTATACTGGTGACTAGTGAGGACATAAATGGCTGCCATGAAATACGGTACTGGTAAACCTCTGACAGCCAATCTACTCTTAACCTTTACTTTAAATAATATTAACTTATGATTATTAATTTTTATTAACTCTTAGCATTTCTTACTAAATGCATTCAGCTCCTGTATTAATTTTAGAAATCACATTGATATATGCTAAAGTAATTGCAACGTCCCTTCCACGCTCTTCTTTGATACATCTGTCTATTCTCTCTTCTGTAGGAATCTGTGTTAACCATGATGGCTGCTAACCAGGAGCTATATTACACTGAAAATTGCAAATTATTTATGCATGCAAGCATAGTGCAAATGCCTTTGATATGGAACCATTTAAAGTGTCAGGAGAGGCGATGACTCCAATCCTGACAATACTTTACAATTACAAAGCCTGCCAAGCTATACTGTAGATCACCTGTCTCCCTTTGATAATAATTCTGTTAGTTTACTGAGAGCCTATTGAAAGCTACATAATATTTAAATACCTTCCAAACCCTAGAATGCCTACTTGAAAGTGTTTAATTCACACAACTCTGAGAAAGACACTGGGATTTTCATCATTTTAGAAATAATGAGTTTCACTGGATGTATCAACTACACTCCACAGCAGGCTTTATAAACACCATAGTATTTTGCGGGGGAGGGGGCGTCATTTTGTTTTGGCATTTTTTGTTTTTTGTTTGTTTTCATTTGTAGGTAGGGAGGGGAGGAGGATATTTGAATAGTTACGGAAAGAGAAAAACATAATAAAAATATATTATATTAAAAAAGAAATAAAGAGGCTGTGTAACTTTCCCTAAAGCCCATGATTAGATAACATTCAAAGTCAGATCCACGCAGCTTGTCCAGAGATTCTTCGGCTATAAAGTTTGCACAAAGTGGCACCTTGATCAACATGGGGAAGACTTATGAGCACCATGTACAGTTAGATTCACTGCTTCTTTCTTCTCATCCTACCCACTCTAGCTAAATGAATTCTAAGACAGTCTATCACTTCTATCCAGCACTTCTTTCTATAGCTACAAGTCCTTTGGTGTTGAGGAAATATCAAAAGAAAGAAGTAATGAATCTGAATCCTTCTTCCTGCACTACAATGTGCTTTGAGATCCTACCCTCACATCCTAGGTAATACCACTCAAGAAACAACTAGTCAGTAGAGGTTTTGTCATTTTATTCCTAAACATTTGGGAATAAATTAATACTGCATGGTTATCAATTCACAAATGTTACAGGGACATTAAAAACAGATCACAGAAGAGATACTGGAAACAGCTGTGTCGACTATTGGCAAGGAAAGATTGAATTGACTGGCAGACTTCCAGAACATGCTGGCAAAGGGATGATCCAAAGGTGTTTTGTTGTATGCGTTCATTCCTAAAAATTTAGATATCAACATCATAAACAGACATTTTCAGTTCCTTCAAGTAGCCATTCATATTTTACTCCCATGAATCCTGCTGAGAAAAATCACATTAACTACTCAAAGACTTAAGGTAATGAACATTGAAAAGCAGAGGAGACTAGATGTTGATGGAATACAATTGCATGACCCCAACTTTCTTGGGAAATTGACAGTATGAAAGACCAGATTGCTTTAATGAACACTCATCAGCCCATTGCATCCAAGGCCAAGTCCCTACACTGCAGACATCCTCAGTCTTCTCTTGCTTATCCCAACTCTTTATTCTTTTGTAATTGTCACTAAAGCCATCCCACTTCATGCTTTCCTTACATCCAAATTGTGCAAGCCATTCAAAACCAGATTACGTTTTCGGAGTTGTACCCATATTTTTGTGTTCATAGTAGCTTCTTCATAAAGTTAAAAAAAAAAAATAAACTTAGGAACTTTGCTGCTTCTATTTTGAACAAATACATAATTAAACAATATGTGTCTCCTATGAAAAAACCATTAAGACTTAATACTGGAACACTGACTTAACCTTTTCCTCAAAGGATATAGTATTTTGCTTCTCACCAAGACTTCAACAACTAAATTCTGAATTCAACTGAAACATCTTATTTTGCTAATTTCCTGTATTTGTGAACATCAGAAGGTAACTGTTGCAATTTTTATGATCATAGTGTTTTAGCAAAGTCTTATATCATGCACTTGAGTTATTATACTCTACTGTGGGTGGGAAATGCTGAAACCGATGCAATCGATTTATATAGGTATTTCTCCAATGAGAAGGTATATCTTCATTGGAATGTAAACTGACTTGCATGTTTTATCTAAACCTCCAAAAAGCAGATCACTGTCTATTCATACTTTCAGAAAACTGGATTCTTTGCAAAGCAAAATGAGATGTCACCCAGAGAAAAATTACTTCAGAAAACACACATATGAACTAGTAGTTTCCATTGAGCTGTGACTTAGAAAATAGTAAGAATTAAGAAACAGCAAAAAAGAGTGCTTATCAAAGAATTCTTTGCATGAACCCTTGCTCTCTTAAATATTATACTAAATCAAATAGAAACATTTATCTGAACTAAGAATAAACTTTTGATATATTGAATATGTAGTCTTCTGGGCCACTGGACATTAAATGCATTCTGAAGATGAATTAGTTTATCTAGCCATGTCAAACTGCCAATCAAGCTGTCATACATAAATACAGAATTGTCAAGTTTGATAAGAAGAGCAACTGCTAAGAAGAAGGATAAGTGATAGGAATCATGGAGCAACAATTAAATTGGCTTTTTGAAAATGAAATCTTTAGGAAATTTTCTACGTGGCATGCTGGATGCCCATCTTAATTTTCTTACCAAAAAATAAGTCTAAAAAGTTGCCTGCCTTTTTAATATTACTTTGAATACAGGAGACCTGGCTGCTTGTAGACCAGGGTGATCTTGAACTTGAAGAACAGGACTTCACCTGTCTCTGCCTACTGAGTGTTGGGATTAAAATATACAGCTTCTTTTTCTTCTTACATTTGGATGAATGTGAGCATTGTACTGATCCTATATCTATCATATGGAATATAATAAAGTGGAACACAGCACTTTATTATCATCCATATTTATCCATAAATGTAGCTACTCTGCTATATGTATGAAACCCACACATTTCCTCTGACTCAGATAAAACCATTCATATTCTTTAATATCTTCTCAAGATCTACTTTATCTTAAATTTACTATTAATGCAATACAAATGAATAATGCATAGGTGTATACATACGTTTTTCTCTCTCTGAATTCACAGTAAAAAATTTTAGTTTCACTGTCATTGAGATTTGATTTAAGAAATCATTTTCACTGGAGAATCAAGACTTAAAGTATACATGAAATTGAGGAATGAACGACTTCTATCATTTTCATTTTAGAGCTAATTAATGGGCGTATAAGCTATGAGCAAGAAGCATTAGTTATTGTGGTGGTTTGAATGAGAATGGCTCACAAAGACTCATATATTTGAACACTTGGTCCCCAGTTACTGGACCTGTTTGGGAAGGATTAGGAGCTGTGTCCTTGTTAGAGGAGGCCTGAAACTGGGGCTGGGATTTAAAGTTTCAGAAACCTCACACCATTCCAAGTCTCTTGTTCTCCTTGTCTCATGCTTGTGGATCAAGCACTCAGCTACTGCTGTAGTGCCATGCCCACCTGCCTGCCACCATGCTCCCCATCATGATTGTCATAAACTCTGATTCTCTAAAACTGCAAACCCCCATAAACTCTTTCTTCTATAAATTGCTTTGATCGTGGTGTTTTGTCACAATAATAGACAAGTAACAATAATAGACAAATATATTTCTCATAATAAACTGCATGACCAATTGCTGTGGGATATCATTCTGTATGCTGTGAATATGGTTGCTCTGATTGGTTGATAAATAAAATGCTGATTGGCCAGCAGCCAGGCAGGAAGCATAGGCAGGGTGAGCAGACAAGAAGAATTCTGGGAAGAGGAAGGACTGAGTCAAGAGTCACCAGCCAGACACAGAGGAAACCAGATGTGAAGGCAGAACTGAGAAAAGCTACCAAGTCATGTGGATAAACATAGATAAGAATTATGGGTTCATTTAGATGTAAGAGCTAGTCAGTAATAAGCCTGAGCTAATGGCCAAGCAGTTATAATTAATATAATCCTCTGTGTGCTTACTTGGGGGATTAAAGTGGGAAAGACTTGGCACAACTACTGGGCAGGACACAGGAAAACTTCCAACTACAATCAACTGCTGGTCTTTTGTCTCTACAAGGGGAACGTCAGTCTTAGAAACTGTTAATCTTATTTTATTCATTGTGTGTGTGTGTGTGTAGGTTAGAGGACAATATTATGGAGTCAGATCTCCCCTTCCACCTTTATATGTTTCCCTAAAGTTGCATTGTATGGTCAACCTTTCAAAACTTTTGACAAGATAACAGAGCCATTAAAATAAAACCTTTGCTTTCCTGGGACAATTAATGTTGGTCAGCTGGAGCTGAAGAATCATCTGTGATTAAGACACAAGCATCATTGAAGCGAAGCCTTCTGAGTAGTTTTTCCTCAGAGTCAACACAGAAAAGCTTTGTTCTAGAAGTGGCCAAGGTTGTACCTTGTTCTGACAACCAAACTTGGTAGTGTAAGAGTGACTCATTTGGGACTGGATTTGAAGACATGAGGACATCATGGAGAGCAGTTGAGCCTTGACACTGTGATGCAGGGTTGCAGTTGCTGAAGAAAGCCAGGAGATATGAAAATGCAGTCTAATTGTATAAAGAGATCCCAGCATTTTGGAGATGCCATAACCATGGGATGATGACCAAGAACAGGAGCAGCGCTGGATTGGAGCCAACCAGAGCCTCGAAGCAAAGCTGTGTGTGCTATAGAAGGCCGAGTCAGAGAAGTGACCTAGGCCCTTCAGGGGAAGATTGTAAGTGGATCCTCACTTTGGATACTGAGAGATTTTGATGGTTGGAGTTTGGTTTTTTGCTTTGTTCAGATAGTAGTGATTCTGCCCTAGTTCTTCCCTCTTGAAGTAAGAACATATTTAACTTCTTTTTTTTTTTTTTTTTTTTTTTTTTTTTTTTTTTTTTTTTTTTTTTTTTGTAATAGGAGCCCAGAGTTAAGAGATTTTGGATTTTAAGAGACTGGATAATTTAAAGAGATTGAACATAAGTGTTTGAATTTTTAAAGATTTGTAGAGCTTTTAAAATTTGAAATGTTTATATTTTAAGGTTGATATTAATATATGAACTTACAGATGAACATAAAAGGGAAGGTTATAGCTTAACAGTGATGTGTTTATGTGCCAATTTAACAAGGAATTAATTGTGCTGGCTAGCTTTACATCAACTTGATACAAGCTAGAGTCATCTGAAAGAATGGAATCTCAATTGAGAAAATGCCTCATAAGATCTGGCTGTAGAGCATTATATTAATTAGTGATTGATGTGGGAAGGCCCAGGCCATTGTAGATGATGCCATTCCTGGGCTGGTGGTCCTTGGTTCTGTAAGAAAGCAGACTGAGCAAACTATGAGGAGCAAGCCAGTAAGCTGCTCCCCTCCATGGCCTCTGCATTAGCTCCTGTCTCCAGGTTCCTGCTCTGTTGGAGTTCCTGTCTTGACTTCCTTCAGTGATGGTCTAGATTGTGAAAGAATAAGACAAAAATTTGGTTTTCATCACAGTGCTTTATCAGAGCAATCACAGCCCTAACTAGGACACATAGTAAGAAAACATGAAAATGTTCAACACAGCCCTTATTTCCTTTATTCTCAACACTCAAGGATGGACTTACTGGACCCTCAACATAAAACCTGAGTGTTTTGGTTTTTTTAACCAGATTTGCACTACTCTGCAGTGGAATTCCTAATCAAGACAGAATCTGACCCAGCTACTCTGCACTCTTCTCTGTTGACTAAAGTCACTGAGACGGCCAGGGTTGCTTCTCTGTCCTGGTCTATACTTTGTGGCTAATTTTTTTAATCCTAGATTTGATGGATTAAAAAAAAAAACAGTGGGAAAAACTTATCTTCTGAAATGATTCAACAGAAACTAGAAATAAAGTAATGTACATTTCCATAGAAGAGAATTTGGCAGTTTCAAGATATATACAGCTTACCAAAAACTTCATTAAAGATAGAATTTTTAAATTATGGATGAGAATTTAGCTCAGTAGTACAGCGTTTTCCTAGTGTATATAAAATCCTGGGTTATGCTTCCAGCATCAAACAAAACTGCTAAGAATTTGCCCCTTATCATTTACTTTACAATTAAAAAAAATATTCTCCCTCCCTCCAAATCTGAGAGTAATACACTATTTAAATTTTGCTACCTAGGCAATACTGATATATTTCTGTAGATGTTTATTTCAAGTAGATACATTTTAACCCATATAACCTATATTTGCTGTTTAATTTTACTTAAAATGTTAGATATTCTTTGAGTATTTGGTTTAGACTTGGCTACATGACTATTTCACACTATAAAGCTGGTTGTCACTTCCTATGGAAAATACATCAATATTGATCAGTTATTCTAATTATATGTTTCTAAGACCTATGTGTGGGTTTCAGTGGCCACAAGTGGCTGAGGCTGGAGTTACTGATTTTTATAAATTTGTGTAAATTTAAAGTATCTCTCCAATAATACTAAATGCTAACCTGATATTAGAAACTAATAAATATTTAAAGTTAAACATTACATCACAATACTTTAAAAACCTTGATACAAAGTTGCATTTACAAGTAGAACAGCATAAGAAAAAAAAATTCCTCTTCTTCCCTCTGGAAAAATAACCAACGCAGAGGGTAGTACTTGAATATTAACACACAAACTAATAGTAATTAACAAGTAGTATAGACTCAAATGTTCTACTTGCCTCCCTCATTTTTCTTTCATACACTTGTATAATGTCAACCTTGTAGCTATAAAGGAACAAAAGAAAGTCATATCTGTAAGACTCTGGGAAATGGCAGAGCCTCTACATTGTACAAAGAGGAAAGTCTCACAATTCAGGGACAGGAAGCTACGATTTACATAATGAATACGGCAAAGAGACCTATAAAGAAACAAGACTTCTATGGCAGAAAAATTACACTGGCTTTAGTCCGAGACACCAGGCACATCCCTGGAAAATCTGATGTGCCAGGATCTAACAGTATGTACTGTTCCCAGAGCCAGAATCTGTGCAGTATTTGGCTTTCTGCTTGTGTTTGGAACATGGGACTATTTTTCTCACATCCTACCAGGGTTCCATTTATGTTTAGCACCTGCATGCAACCCAGGAGCTTGAGAACAAAATTTTATATATGAAAGTGAAATGCTTGACAATATTATTTTGCAACTTAAAGGTATTCATTTTCATAATATCTATATTCTACCATCTAGCAATCATGAGGATCAAAGTGTTAGACTCACTCAATTGTAGTAGCTCCATTTTAAAATTACTTCCTACAAATTCCATCATTGTATAAAGGAATAAATCGTTCATCAGAGCAATATACAAGGACAAAATTAGATGAACAAGCCAAAGCCAAGCCATGCTATATAAGCAGGGTTAGGAGTCATGCTCTGAATAACACATGTTAGCTCTGTGATTTACTGATTGTGTAGCGTTCCCTAAATCATGTAGTTGATTAAATATCAGAAGCCTCATCTTAAAAAGGAATACAAATACAGATTGAATTTTTGCCTTATGCATTCCTTTCCTTTTTTTTTCCATTTTTTGAGACAGGGTATCACTGTGTATCCCTGCTGTCCTGGAACTCACTCTGTAGAGTAAGTTAGCCTCAAACTCACAGAGATCCACCTGCCTTTGCCTTGTGAGTGCTGAGGTTAAAGGCATACACTACCACCACCTGGATACTTTCATTTTCTTTAATACTATACATTCCTGCAAAAAAGTTCTAGATTTGCAGAATAGAAAAGTATTATAGGCTAAATAGTGCCCCCTCAAAATCCACATGTGAAAATCCCTTACTACCTCAAAATGTGACTGCATTTGGACTAAGTTCTTTAAAGAGACTAGTAAGTTACAATTAGAGTATTGCCATGGGACTCAGTTCAATATAACTCATAATAATAATGATAAAATAATAATAATAGCAGTAATAGTAATTTTCTGGGTATGGTGGCATACACCTTTAATCCCAGTACTCAAGAAGCAGAGGCAGGCAGATCTCTGTGAGTTCGAGGTCAGCCTGGTCTACAAAGTTCCAGGACAGCAAAAGCTGTTACACAGAGAAACACTGTCCCAAAAAAAGTAATAATAATAATAATTATAATAATCTGAAAGTCATCAGGGATGACCCAGTTGAAAAAAACACAATGTGAGAACACATAGAAAATCTCCCTCTGCATGTGAAGGACAGATGAACCTATAGGTACTTTGATCATGAACTTTCACTCTCCAGAACTGACAAATTTCTGTATTTCAAGCCATGGTGTATGGTGTATTACGATATTCCTGAAAAATTCAAACAGGATATAAATGTTTAAACTAGCTACAGAGGTATAATATTCTTCTAAGCTTCTCTGTTTAAAGTTGTTTGGTAGGAGGGTTTCCTAGAACAAAGATCACTTTTACTTGAATTGTGTTCCTAGTAATCTCAAGGTATGTAATTTTAAGTAAGATGCTACTTTTGAACCTCAATTTTCTCATTTTAAAAATTGACATATGTCTGTTTAAAATGAATAAGTGTCTTTGTTTAGCTGTTGTTAGTCTTAAATGTGATAAAGTATTTAATACATCTGTTATTGGCAGATAGTAATGAACGATGATCCTAGCTACATTATTTATGCATTTTAAAGATTTTTAAAGGTTTTGTCCTTCTGCCCATGAGCATGCCTGTTTAATAAACAGTTGTGTTGTAGACAAAGTGTAGCTGGAGAATTTCTCTCCAGCTCCCGCCAAGTCCCGCCAGTCCTGGAGTCCACTTATAAAATAAACACACAGACTCTCATATTATTTAAACTGCTCAGCCATTAGCTCAGACCTACCATTGACTAGCTCTTACTCTTAACCCATTTCTATAAATCTATACCTTGCCACGTGGCTCATGGCTTACTGGCATCTTCACATGCTGCTTGTCATGGCTGCGACTGGCAGTGTCTTTCCCTCTTAGCCTTCTACTTCCCAGAATTCTCCTCTCTCCTTGTCCCGCCTATACTTCCTGCCTGGCCACTAGCCAATCAGTGTTTTATTTATACCTAACGATATCCACAGCAACAAAGCTTGGGTCAGCAGAAGCAATCTGATCTGTGACGTTATGACAAGGCAGCCTGTCCCATGTCCCTGTTTATACTTCCTCACTGGGGTTGCAATGGTAGAGTTTTCTTATTTGACAATTGTCTTCAATGCTTTTCTACTCCTGTGTAAAACATTGTAACCGAGGCAATTTATAGACGGGGTGGTTTATTTGGGGCTTGTCGTTCCATAGAGCTGAGTCCATCACCACCCTAGCAGCAACACAGAAAGCACTAGGCCTTGAGGCAAAAACAGGTGAAAGTTCTCATCTTGAACCCTGAGCAGGAAGCAGAGAGAAACTCAAAATGGCAAGTCTTTAAGCTCTCTAAGTCCAACTCCTGTGAAAATACTTTATCTCGCATGGGCACAACTCCTGAACCTTTACCCATAGGGCCAACAATTGTGGACCAAGTATTCAAATGCCAGAGAATATGGAGACAATTCATTCCAACTACTATAATATCTACAGTTTACAATTTACTGTAGAAAATATGTCCAATGAAGAAATTTAGATGCAAATAAAGTTAGACACAAGAGAAGGCTGTGTTCTAGCTTGGCAAATTTTTGACATTTTGAAGCATATTTGAGGCATATGATTTTTATGTATATTTTATGATGGTATTTGTGTAAATGTTTTAGATTGGTGGTGGTATTCACGTGTGTGTGAATGTGTTTGTGAGTGCTTGTGGAAGCCAGAGGTTGATTGCAGATGTCTTCCTTGGGCATTCTCCACCTTCTTTTTGTGAGACAGGGTCTCTAACTGAACCTAGAGCTCACTTTTCCAGCTAGTTTACCCGACAAGTAAGCCCTGGATTCTGTGTCCCTTCTTCCCCCAGGGCTAGGGTGGCAGCACCTCTCCACGCCGTGCATTTCCATGGACGTCAAGATCAAAACTCAGATCTTGCACTATGTGGTAACACTTTACCACCCACCTCCCAGCCCAGCATATGATTTTTTTTCCTTATTTTTTTTTTTTTTTTGGTTTCTCTGTGTAGCTTTGTGCCTTTCCTGGAACTTACTTGGTAGTCCAGGCTGGCCTTGAACTCACAGAGATCCGCCTGGCTCTGCCTCCCGAGTACTGGGATTAAAGGCGTGCACCACCACTGCCTGGCTGATTTTTAATAAATTACTTTTTTTTTTTATTATTTCTCAGTCCCAGACATTGTTCTAAATATATTTTGTATATTATGTCATCTAATCCTCATCATAAGTTTATTAAATATATATGATTTATATATACGAAAACTGAGTTACAAAAAGATTCAATAACCTACTCAAGCCTAAACAACTAGATATAGAGTTGGGATTTAAAGGTCGGTGCTCTTAAACCAGAGTGCATGCTTTTATCTACTCTATTTACTACTTCACAAAACTTTATTGGGCAAATATAAACATTTTATTCATTTTCAAATACATTTAATACAAAGTGTTTATTTAAAAGATAATACTGTACTGCTCTTTATTACGGGAAATTGATGTGTTCATTTGTTTGAGCATTAAATAAATAAAAATGCATTATATTGTGCAATTAAAAGCAAATTATCTGCCCTTGGGCTCATATCCCAAATATATACCTTAACAATTTCAATGGGCTGAGTGACTGGGGACCATTTTCAAGGCATTATGAACACGGGTGCTGAGAAAAGAAACTCAGTTCACATGCCAAGAACATGATTATTTAGTTTTCCTAGGGCACACAGGCTACATTTGAAATACTAGAAAACATTATTCAAGGGTAACACTGGAATTAGCTTGGAAAGTTCCCTGATTCTGAAAACTAATGACTCAAGTATGACTTTGTTTGTAGAAGTATTTCTTTTTATTCTATGTGTACGAGTGTTCTCCTGCATGTCATATATGTGCCTGGTGCCTGTGGAGACCAGAAGGGGATATCAGACCCTCTGGATCTAGAGAAATAGATGGTTGTGAACCACTACATGGATATTGAGAACCAAACCTGGGTCCTTTAGGTGAAACAAGTGCTCTTAACCACTGAGCCATTTCTCCAGCCCCGAATATGTCTCTTTTTTTTATGAGCATTAAAATAAGTTGCTGGGCAGGATATTCAGTTAGTATATGATCTAGGTGGAAACTGTGGGGGAATGGAGGAGGAGTCAGTATACACAAGCAGAACCTTCATCGTGTTTCCAAGTGTAGCCAGTAAGGACTGTAATAGATCTGCAGGAACGGGTGCAAAAATAGGAAATGAGACTTCGGCAAAAGAATAATCAGATACTGTCACTCATTTAGTGAAGAGGAAAGTAAAGATAAAATTAAAAGATTAAGGTTCTTTGATTCTTACAAGTACTATCAAGAGTAAAAGATAAGACATGATCCTGGTTTAAAGAAAGAGAATAATTTGCATTTATAAAATACTGTAGCAGGCAGGTGAAATGCCTCAGCAGGTGAGGGGCCCGAAAACGAGCTTGAAGACCTTACTTTGGTACCCAAGACTCACACGGCAGAGGAAGAGAACTGACTGCTATAGTGCATCCTCGTGTATACTATGACATGGGACCTCTACCCCCAAACAAAACCCAAAAAACAACTTTTAAAAGGTCATAAAAATGTTATAGTTTATTTTCCATCCATACAGTATATTTCAGCTCTGTCTAGCTGGGAAAAACCGACAGTTCCTATAAATGATTTAAAATAGTCGCCACCAAAGAGAAGTACCTCTGAATTATACACATGTAAATTCGACACTCTTTGATTTTAAGTGAGCCAAGTCAACACATAAGGAGATTGTCCCTCCGGGCAAACCGCTTGCTGTTGACACAAACTGATGCTTGACGGGATTAAACGGGAAAATGGAGCAGAAGGAACATTAAAATGTAAACAATGTCCAAGCCTTGTTGCTTGTGCCTTTCACTAGATATTTTACAAAGTGGGAGTTAATGCTGGCCGTTTTCAGAGTTTTTTGTTTTGTTTTAAGAGCTACTGGATTTTAACTGTTTCTAGAAGCACACGACTATGAGACCAACCTCTCAAGGTTTTTATTTGTAAAGATAATGAAATTTAGCTGATTTGGGAATTGTTCTTCAAATTAGAAATGGTGTTCAAATACCAACATCAAATCTGTGAGCTTTTATTTGCTTTTAGGAACTTGAGAAACGTGAGACTTAGGTAGTCATTAAAGACGGTTTGCGAGGTCCCTGGCAGATGGGCCGGGGGACCCTGCTTTATTGGGTTGGTATACAGCTACAGCACTTGGCACGCTCTCTGGTGTTTCCACGCACAGCACTGTTCGCTTTTCCAGTGAGCATTCTGCCGTGAGCAGAGCGGTAAGTCAGGGCTTGAGAAAGCTAATGCACAACCCTGAGCCCCAAAGCTTTACAGTCGCCCATGTCAAAAAACAGGCATCAGGTCAAAGTATTTACATACGTTGTATGTTGGGTTGGGGTGGGGAGGACAAGAAAAGGTACTGCTGTTTTTGAAAAAAAGTCAGAACTCTTTCCTGGAACTCACTTGGTAGCCAAAGATAACCTTGAGTTCCTCCTGATCTTTCTGCTTCTATTTCTCAAGTGCTGGGATTGCAGGTGTGCCTTGATGGTCAGTTTTATGTAGTCCTGGAGGTCAAACCCAGAGAGCTTCATGGAGGTGCTAGGCAAGCACCCTACCACATGAGCTAGACCCCCAGCCCCCACTGTGAGTTTTAATTACAGAGAGCATCAAAAACAAGAAAAACAAATTGAAACAGGTTTCTAACTTCCCATGGGTGGGTGGGTTGGGATGGCACAGAATTTGATAAAGCCATTGAAGTGTTCCTTTGAAAGCACAGTTAAAAGCACAGAAGAATGATGGTAGTTGTTGCATTTTGGTACCTGAGTCTAGCCAAGCTCATAATTAATCATAGCTAAGGCCAATGTGTTTATAATGTTCCAATAATAGGAACTAACACTCAGTTTGTATGGGAAACTATATTCACTCATCTGCTTATTCTTTCCCTAAACATATAACTTTGTGTTTCCAGGTAACAGCAGACCACATAGCAAAGTCATAGGCTTGGGAAATTAGAGTGTGGCTGCTTTCTAGTTTCTGTGGATTTGGGCTAGCTGCCTAGTCTTCCAAGCCCAAGATCCTCACCTGTGAAATATAGATATTGCAAGTATCCCATCAACTTATCGTGAATAAGATAAACACTCTATGAAGTAGCTGAAGCTATCCCTATGGCATGCCCTTGAGAAATGCTGGCTCATTACTAGTGGTTTTGTTAATTTCACTCCACTTATGAAATCAGTGTTATCTTTAAGACAATGACTCCATACTGTGTGATTCTGTATATCACTACAAACATCACTCTCTGGTTTGCGTTTCAAAGATATCCGCACACATATAATGTGTTGTTGACGTATCCCACACTTCTATTAATTTCAATTATCAGTGTATGGAATTTATGAGAAAACTTAGCCCAAAGCAGATACGTCACTAAATTATACCTTGAAGTTTAAAAACAGAAACATGAGAAACAAAGCAAAACAAATGTCTTTGTCTACACAGTGCTCCTTAGGAAACCTGAGTGTCCTGGACAGTTCTGTGTCAACACGACACAAGCTGAAGTCATCTGAGAGGAAGGAGCCTTGAATAAGAAAATGCCTCCACAGGATGGGGCTGTAGGCAAGCCTGTAGGGCACTTTGTGATGGAGGAGGGCAGGCCCAACCTACTGTAGGTGGTTCCATCCTTAGATTGGTGATCCTGAGTTCTTTAAACAAGCAGGCTGAGCAAGCCATGGGAAGCAACCAGTAAGCAGGACCAAGGGGTTCATGGTGTCTGCATTAGCCCCTGGCTCCAGGTTCCTGTCCTGCCTGAGTTCCTGTCCTGATTACCTCTGATGAACTGCAATGTGGAATGCAAGCTGAAAAGACCAAAGCTGAAAAGTAAAGTGGCTTTACTCATGGTGTTTCATCACAGCGATAGTAACCCTAAGACACTGAGGACAAACTAAGCAGGAGGGGTCTGGGTTGATGGAGACACTCGTCCATATCATGATCACTGTAGAGCTTACTCAGAACTGCCCACGGTTTAAAATTCTCATAGCTTCACAGGAAAAAAATCTGATTCTGTTATGTGATGTTTAAAGAATCTGCTTAATATTTTAGCTGTAAAAAGAGTGACAGACCCAGCAGTGATGTTTCATCCAGGTGACAGGACTTGTGGCTTGAAGTGCTGAAAAGGACTAATGATCTACATATAATTAGAAAAAAATCATAAAAATTAAATAATGTTTTTGTTTAAGTAATGCTTTTTGCAAAATTAGCATTCCCATCCGTCTGACATATTTACATATCAAAACCATATGTAAGAACACATACATGGATATATTTTATGCTTTTATCCATCATATGAAATACCACTACACTCCCATTGACTTGGCAAGGTGAGAATCTACATGTCTGCAACGTCCATTCTGTTTCCACTGAGAACAGAAGAAATCCAGTGGTCTGATTTGAAAAACCAAGATCTATCCACAAGACAGTAGACAGGTTCTCTTGTGGGTGCAGCTGAGTGCCTTGGGTGTAACTCTCACCATTTCGATTCCAGCAGTGTGGAAGACACGGAGACTGTGAGAGCGCAAGGTCTCCTCACAATGAGAAGACCAGGGCTCAGAGCTTGGGTCTTCCCACTGTTCTCGCTTTCTCCCATGACCTCTGATTCACTGATTTGACCACCAGAGTGGTCTTTCAAAACTTCAATTTTAGACTGTCATATACTCTTCAAGGGTTTTCAGATATGTCTCAGTAGTACGGAATGTAAACACCTAAGCAAACACACTGGTCACTGTGAGGTAATGTCATGTATATTTCAACCTCAAGCCTCTGACCCTCCACATGAGGAAGTCAGAGAGTGGAAATTAGTGTAGGCTCCACAGAGTTGGATTTTAGCTTGCCTTTTTTTTTTTTATAACCTGCTTTTTCCCTTGCTTGGAATATTCTTTCTCCCCTTCTCAAAGTCACACTTAGTCCTCTTTCAAACACAATTTTAGGTGTGACCTCCACAGGAAATTTTCTTGTTGATATTTTTGACTTAATTCAAATTTCCTTTATTTAATCATTAATTCAACAAATATTTTAACACCAACTGTTTTAGTTAAGGTTTCTATTGCTGTGAAGAGACAGCATGATCACAGCAACTCTTACAAAGGAAAACATTCAATTGGGGTGGCTTAGAGTTCAGAGGTTTAGTCCATTATCATCTCAGTGGGACATGGAGGAATATAGGCAGACAGGGTGCTTTAGAAGCTGAGAGTTCCACATTCTTGATCTGCAGGCAACAGAAAGGGGTCTGACTACTACACTGAGCCTAGTTTGAACAAAAAAGACCTCAAGGCTCATCCCACAGTGATACACTTATCCCGACAAGGCCACACCCACTCCAACAAAGCCACACCTCCTAATAGTGTCACTCTCTTTGGAGACCATTTTCTTCCAAACCACCACACCAACCATGCGCCAACTTTATTCTATACTCTTGAGATAAAACCATGCTCATATTAATTAAAAATCCTTCCTAGAGGCTACTTAATCCTCTTGGGGAGTGAGGGAGAATGAGTAAAACATGTAAGGCAAGGTAGAATAGAGTTTGGTAGAAAAATTGGACCATTTAGGTGTTCAGGATGCCCTGACAAATGAGGCCAAGCAAGACAATAGCATGAGGATAGAAAAGCAGCAATCCTAACATAGGAAGTAGAGACACAAAACTGGTAAATATTCAAAAGGGTACTGCAGGAAGACACAAAGTAAGCCCCCAAAGCCTGAAGGCAACACACTTAGTCTGAATTGTGATGGGTAGGGTCGCTTGTTTTATAGTACTTATGTGGACTCTAGCATTTACTAGGGATTGGTTACAGTATAAAGAGAATCTCTTTAAATGCCTTACTCTGTTTCTAGCTTAAGAATAGATCATGCTAAAGGCGTGGCAGGGGCTGGCAGATCAGTTAATTGTGAGACCAAAATGAGAACAAAATGCCTCCATACTACTGAGAACAAGCTGCCTCCATTTTAGAAATAAGGCCTAAGCTTTCTCCATTTTAGGTATAGGCCTTGAGTTACTGGAACAGGCCTTGAGTTACTAGAACCAGTCAACCTAGACTCCAGAAATTAGAAAGTGCAAAGTACAGAGAAACAAGGTATTCATTCAGTGATGACTGTTTAAGCAAGGAATGTTCCAACACTGGTTTCCAGGGTAACTGACCACAGAAATGTCATCACCTGAGGGCAGCCAATGAGAAATGATGATGGGCAATCACCCCCTTAGAAGTAAGATTAAGCCATGATTTCTAGAAAGTCCCTAGAAACGAGCCAATCAGAATTGCACCCGTACTAGCACCCCTAACTGATGTAACCTTGTGGTTTTTCCCTTTAAAAACTGAGCTTGCAGAGGGGTGAGCACTTCCTCCAGCCTCCACTGCATTGGATCTGTTGGACGAATTCCCTGCCTAGGCTTGTATTGCTTTTGGATATCCCGAATTAAACCTTGCTTTTGCATTCCTGCATGCTCGTCTTTGGTGGTCTCTCTGGGGGTCACAATCTGGGCACAACATTAATAAAATCCACAATGTCTTAGAGAAGAGACAATAGGTTTCCTAATTATCTCTTTTGCAAGGTTATTGGAGGTCCAGCCCATTGATTTCCTGCTCTTGTGCAATTGCCTTAATAAACCATGCTCCCCTTGAAAGGAGAGGCCAGCAGCCTTTCAGTGTATGGTATCCACATTTTTTTCGTTTTTTTTTTTTTTTTTTTTTTTTCCCCAGACTGGGCTTCTCTGTGTAGTTTTGGTGCCTGTCCTGGATCTTGCTCTGTAGACCAGCCTGGCCTCAAACACAGAGATCCACCTGGCTCTGCCTCCCAAGTGCTGGAATTAAAGGCGTGTGCCGCCACCGCCGCCGCCGCCGCCGCCGCCAGCTGGTATCCACATTTTACAAAACAGCACACTGAGCCACATATGGTAGTGGTGAGCACACTCCTGTAATCCCAGCACTTAAGAGATATTATGATGCAGTAGAATCTGGAATTTAAGAGTAGCATTGGTACATAGCAAGTTCAAGTCAGCATGGGCAACTTGAGATCCATATATATATATATATATATTCATTCTATCTCTACATGTGTGTCTCATACACAAACACACACACACGTACACATAGTTCTCAATAAAAGTTTACTGAATATATAAATTTAATACAACCTTTTATAGGAAACTGAACCCCAAAGGAGTCCAAATATCTTACACATTTAAACAGAAACATCCACATAAAAACCAACCTGAGTGAATTCAGAAGAATGAGAAGGATCCTGTAGTTTTGGGATGTTGCTCCTTGAGCTGTCTAGTAAAACTATGAAAAGGAAAATGAATCTGTGAGCTAGTCCTACCAATGATGACTGAAGAGTTTGATCAGGGCACGCAGTGAAAG
The DNA here is from genome assembly GCF_949786415.1 of Peromyscus eremicus. Taxonomy (NCBI): domain Eukaryota; kingdom Metazoa; phylum Chordata; class Mammalia; order Rodentia; family Cricetidae; genus Peromyscus; species Peromyscus eremicus. The sequence goes on from NC_081427.1 coordinate 69,082,492, forward strand.
TCCTAAGTCAAGTACATGAAACATCTGCAGCAGCATGAACAAACCAGCCTCCACTTTACAGGACTAAGGTGAAATCGGAGAAGAGTCTAAGTGAAGTAACTACATCAGCTCAAGCTTTGGCAAGAAGCTTGAAAATGGAGCCAATTCTTTGAATCAGGACTGGTTTTAACGACCTCAGCTCTCACTGGACCACAGAAAAAGCATCGCTACATGGATGAGTTATGTTTGTTTTACTTTGGTTTTGTTGTTGCTTTTATTTACTATTTATTTTACGGGCATGGTCTCCATAGTGCAGGCTGGTCTCCAGCTTCCTATGTAGCAGTGGATAACCTTAAGCCCCTGATCTCTCGGCTTCCCTGCCCCAGTGCTGAGATTACAGCCATGCGCCACAGTGAAGTACATGTAATAGTTTGACATTGCTGATCTGACCCTTTCTCCAAGCTTAGACCAAAACAACACAAATGTGTTGCCTTACTTCTGAAGCCAGAAATCTGACACAGATCCCTGTGCAATCATGGTGTTGGCAGGCTGCTTTTCCTCCTGGAGGCTCTAAGAAACAGCCCTTCCCTTGTCTTTTCCAGCTCCAGGGACTGGCTGTTTTCCTTGGCTCTTTCAACTTGTAAGCCAGCAAAGGCAGGTTGAGTGTTTCTCACACTGACCTCCATGTCTCTCTTGCTCATCCACTTTAAGGACCCTTTATTTCTGTTAGGCATATCCAAGCTATTCAGGACAGTAACCCTGTCATAAAACCATATTATGAGCCACATTACTGCCCTTTTATGGTCTGTAAAGTAGCATATTTACATGCCACAGAAATGGGTACATAGACGCATGGAGGAAGAACATTAGACTTCTTATCTCTGTTTTTATAAGCATATCATTGAAAAGACATTTAGATAAACTGTTGATATTCATTGGAGAACAAATAACAAAAATGAAGTAAAACCAAGATAAAATTTCAATATCAAACTTTATTAAAATTAATATTTCAAAAGAGTGTACAAACATGCAAATATCTAGGCTGTTTGTTCAACCTCCATATTTTTGTGGATAATACTTAGTAATGTTTCTAAAACTTTACTAGTTTTTTTATATCATTTTTGAAGAACTTGCCTTAATTAAAATGATCTAAACTAAGTACATATACACACAAAGCAGAGAGAGAAACTAGTGAATGAGTTTTTAATCATACGCATAAGTATAAAAGTTTTTTAACCTCCTAGTCACAAAATTGATACTTTATGCTAAAGAGGATATAAATGATTGCTTGCCTAGTATCATGATGTCAATTTAAGCATTCTTTCTTTAAAAACAATACAAAATAGAAGATTTTGAAATCTCTACATAATTTTACTCTAAAATTCTACTTCTACAAAAATAGAAACGTAGAAAACAAACATAGATCAAGAAGAATTACGACATATGATAGACTCACATACTTTCATTAAAATTAACTTTTATTATAATAAGGTAATAAACAAGTGAACTGTATCTGTTGTAAAAGCACTATGATTTCAATTATATTATAGTAGTTACATATCAAAAATATCATGCAATCACTTCTTTTTTTTTTTTTTTTTTTTGGTTTTTCGAAACAGGGTTTCTGTGTGTAGCTTTGCACCTTTCCTGGATCTCGCTCTGTAGATCAGGCTGGCCTTGAACTCACAAAGATCTACCTGCCTCTGCCTCCCAAATGCTGGGATTAAAGGCGTGCACCACCACCACCCGGCCATGCAATCACTTCTTAAGAGTAGTAACTATTTCTTTTTTATCTTTATCTTATTTTCCAGAAACATAGCTTTTACTTTCATAAATCCACATTTTTTATAAATAAAACTATGAATTTGAATTTATAAGACCCCCCATCAATTTCTTCTCATTCTACCCTAATCAAGCATGTGGTAAGTATTAAAAATCAAAATTAATCTGGTTACCAGGGTAGGCCAGTTTCAGTACTCTCTCCACTATTGCTAGAAGTCTAATCTGGTGTCATCCTTGTGAGTTCCTGGGAATTCCCCTAGCACCAGGTTTCTTCCTTACCCATAATGTCTCCCTTTATATCAAGCAGCTGGGTCTATTTGAGGGGCCCCCAGCAGTAGGATCAGGATCTATCCCTGGTGCATGAGCTGGCTTTCTGGAGCCTATTATCTATGGTGGGACACCTTGCTCACCCTTGATGTAGGGGGAGGTACTTGGTCTTACCTGGCAAATGTGCCAGGCTTTGCTGTTCCCCCATGAAGGACTTATCCTTTTGGAGGAGGAGATAGGGAGTGGGTCAGAAAGGAAGGTGGAATGGGGGGTTGGGAAGTGGGGGGAGTAGGAGGAGGGATGAGAGGGGCATCTGTGGTTGATATATAAAATGAATTTTAAAAAATTTTTAATAAAAAAATCAAAATTAAAATTTATAAACCAATCCAATAAACTATGTGAAAAAATATATATGCATGTGTGTATATTTTTCTATTAATTTATAACCTAAATTCTCCAAAGCACTATGTATGTATAACCTGTTCCATTTCTAATTCCTTATGTAAGTTCTGAACAGACTCTAAGATCCACAAATTCTCAAACTTACTCTCTCCTTTTCAAGAAAGACAATTGAAATTTTTATTTGTTTGACACTTAAAGCTGTGGGATGTCTTTCTGTATGCTGTGAATATGTGTTGCTCCCATTGGCTAATAAATAAAGCTGCATTGGCCTATGACAGGGCAGGATGGAGCCAGGTAGGAAAATCCAAGAAAGATAATGAGAGGAGAAAGGAGAGTAAGGGGAGATGCCAAACCACTGTCCAACGAGTAACATGTAATGGGACGCAGGTAAAGCCATGGAATACACAGCGATACATAGATTAATAGTTATGGGTTGAGTTAAGCTGTAAGAGCTGGCTAGCAAGAAGCTTGAGCCAATAGGCTATCAAATTTGAAATTAATATTAAGCCTCTGAGTGATTATTTTAGAAGCGGCTGTGGGACCACAAGGCAGGGTGGGACTGGAGAAACTTCCAGCTACAATTTATTATTTTTATGTGATGAAGTTCAGTCTTTTTAGTCCCCCTCCCAACCTCCTGCTGCTCCAGCAGAAGCATTCCACCCACCAAGTCTCTCACCCTCCTTCTTGTCTTCTTTTTAGGTGTGAACCACTGAACTTAGTGGAATTTCTTGCCCCATGTGAGGGTGGGAGGTTGTTTACTGGAGCAAGGAGAATGTATCAGTGGCTAAACCTTTGAAAAAAATTATATTCCCCCAACAGTCAAGTAACAGACAATAGTCCCTCTGGGGAGAATGGGGTCTGACAGGTTAATTTTAACTGTATAAGTTGTTCTTCTAGCTTTAATATCTGTTGAAATGTACAGTTTCTGTGATATCCAAGCGTGGAGCAAGTTGGGAGAATAGACAAAAGAAAAATGCGACTAAATGCATGTTCATTGATTTTTGTCCATTTAAAAACTAGCAAAGCTTTGTTTTCTTCTGCCATGTTTAAATGTTTAGTCCATTTGTTCACACATGTTAACATGACATATACTTTTTAACTCAACAGAAAATAGGTCCTGGAGAGATGGCCCAGTGGTTAAGAGCACTTGCTACTCTTAGAGAGTACCTAAATTCAATTCTCAGTGCCCACATAGTGACCTACAACCATCTGTAACTCCAGTTCCAGGGGGATCTGGTGCCCCCTTCTGGTTTCCATGGGCATTACACTTATGTGGGACACATAAAACATAGGCAAATACATGCATATAAAATACATGTTTCTAAAAATACTCTTAAAACAATAAACCTAATCTATTTTAATAAAGCTAATTCAGAAGTCAAACATACTCTTTCCCCATGAGTCCTTAGTCATTTTCTCTCACTTTTAAAAGAAGACATTCTGGTCTTTGTTCATCCAAAATCTCACTTTGATACACTCTATTAAAACATAAACTTCATGGGGCCAACCCAAGGAACTGTCTGTAGCACTGATATGTGGGAAGTCTACTCAGAGCAAAGCAACAGACTGGTGTCTGCTCTTTATTTCAGTTGTTTCCACCCAGGGCTAATCATGGAGATAAAAATGGGATAATATGGGCTATACTAGACATTTCAAAGCTCAGTGCATTGTGAAAAAGGATAGCAAAGACAAAGACAACTTTTAATCACTCCACCTTGGCCCTGGCCAACTGACAATGTCCCTAAGCAGTCTTGTGAAAGAATGACTCAGAGACAAAATATTGAATCTGAAGACAAAAAGCACATGGATACTCAATCCTGGCTCATTAATTAGAATCAATTCTAGGAATCAGAATTGGATGCAGAATTTCTGGAAAACATCAACTTTTGCTCCCAAATTTTTAAACTAAAATTGAAAAATCAAACATTTGGGGGTAAAACGTGAAAGTTAAGTCAGCTTTGGTAGATTTTTATACTAATAAAAACCTAAATTTCCCCCTCAGGTTATAAATTAAACTTGAGTTAAATTTATAGTTCAAAGTTTTGGTGGTGATACAAAAAAATCTTATAAGGTAAAAACAGTGTTTGATAAAGTTTTTAGATGCCACAAAAACAAATGAAACAGGGGCTGCCATATTAAGATAGAGAAACTGCATAGAGAACAACAGGACAACAGGTGTGTCTTCCCTCTTACGTGGGAATCAAGATTTATTATACATACATATAATGTGCATAATGTATACACATAAATACATATATAGTGTACACATATGAGATGAAGCTAAAGGAAGCATTATATGGATTAAAAAAGAAACTAGTGGTGATAAGTGAGAGTAATGAAAGGTCAATGTGATCAAAACACATAATGCATATTAAATGTTATAATAAAATCCATGACTTTATACAATGTCCTTATGGTAATAAAAATATGTGTGAAGGTATAAAAAAAAAAGATGTGTGTTGAAGGCACAACATTGTGGTATTCATACATCTCAGAACTGAGGACACAAAGGCAGGATTGTGAGCTCCAGCCCAATTTGGTCAACTTAGCAAGAGCCTAACAAGAGAGACTGATGATTGATAGATGATAGATAGATAGATAGATAGATAGATAGATAGTTGGACAGGTAGATAGATACACAGATCAATATGTAGTGCCATAAATCAATCAGTATAAATAGTATTTTTGACCTATGATTTCTGAATATGTTGTAAACAAGATGCCTCTGCATGAAAAAGGGACAAGAATAACTCTTACTTGAAAATAGCACTCAGTAGTGACTGGGTTAAATCTTCTGAAAGTCAGGTGACATTGAATTCTTGACATTGGATGGAGTCAAAGGAAACTCTCATAATAAAATTGACAGTTCAAATATAATTTTAATAATACACCACATTACATGATTTGTGACCTACAACTGAAAGTTAATTTAAAATAATGTAGAAAAACTTACATTCCTGTGAAAATATTTATCCTTATACACACAAAGAAGTGTCACTCTCACTCTTCAAGCAAGAAGCAATTTTTCTCACAGACGGTGGCTGCTACAATGATCCACAACTAGTTAAGAAGAGGCTAAGTGATCATGGGGTGCTCAGCACCAATACCCCCCTTGTAAGGTGTTGTGAAATATTACTTTAACTATGTGGAGACATTTGTTACATTTGTTTACAACTGCCTTTGTTATCAATGTAAGATGTGCTACATTTTTTTATGCTACATTTGTTTAACAATGTAAGGATGTGTGTTTAATTAGGTAAAGATGTGTTGCTTTTTGTTCACCTTGCCTGCCTAAGGTACCTGATTGGTCTAATAAAAAGCTGAATGGCCAATAGCTAGGCAGGAGAGGGATAGGCAGGCCAGCGGGCAGAGAGAATAAGTAGGAGGAGAAATCCAGGCTCTAGAGAAGAAGGAACGAAAGAAAGAGAGGGACATGCCCAGGGCCAGAAGCCAGGCAGTTCCTAGCCAGACATGAAGACAGCAGGAAAATAAGATATACAGATAAAAAGAAAGAAAGAAAGAAACAGAGAGAGAGAGAGAGAGAGAGAGAGAGAGAGAGAGAGAGAGAGGCAAAACGTAGATAAAGAGAAAATGATTAACGTAATATTAACATGCTAAGGCCAAGCATTAAAAACTAATAAGAAGTCTCTGTGTCTTGATTTGGGAGCTGGTTGGTGGCCCCAAAGAAAAAGCCTACTACACTAAGGCTTAGGGAACATCATGGAAGAGGAGACAGAAATATTCTAAAAGCCACAGGATAACATGACTACTGCACTCATGACCTACATAATGACACCAGTCATCATGTCAGTGTGGATGGAGGATTGTGGGATGACTCATTCCCTCACGGGCTTGAGAGCCAGATGGCCCAAACAAGTAAAAAAGATACTTTCTGAGAGCCAGCCTGGGTCTGCCTGATGGTCTTAGCAACAACAGCTGAAACATGATCTGGAGATGACCTGGACCAATGAGAGGCAGCCATGTCACACCAGCTGATGCATATTCATCAGACCTCCCCCCAGGGTGGGGTGGAGGGTATATAAGGCTTGCCTCTTCCTAAATAAACTGAGCTTGTTGTTTCGACATTCTCCGCAGTCTGTGTGGTTTGACTCTGCGCCTACTTGGCCCCCACCCCCAAAGGGAACAACAGCAAGGACCCTACTACAGAGGATATTTCACTAGGTTCTAGATAAAGAACTACAGGGAATTAGTGCTACTAAGAGAGGAAAGTCAGTCTTTCCTGGGAATGAGCCCTCTGATAGGTCACCTGATCCCAAGTTGTCATCTTAAATATATGTACATAAGAGCAACACAAAACATCAAATGGGCTCCGTTGGTTGTGTATGTGTGTGTGCTTACAAATGTGTAACAATAACAACTATATAAGAAGTTGTGAACTTGAAAGGAAGTAGGGAGAAAATGAAAAATTGGAGGGAAAGATGGAAGGGTGGAAATGAGGTAGATCTAGTACTCATGCATGAGTCTCAAAAAATTAAAAATTAAATTAAAAAATAAAAGAAATTAGTGTAAAAGTTTTTATTTCAGTAACATAATACACATGTAACTATTAATATATTGCTTTTTAAATTAAATTTTAAGAACACCTTTAAATGTTTAACAGTTTTTCACAATTTTATATTTGTGTATTTAAACACTTGTATACAAAAGTAATCATTGGAATGGCAATTCAATTCTGACAAAAATGTTGACATTTTAGCCTTTTAGTTATAGGAATGTATATCAACATATTTACAAATTATTGTATTTAATTGTAAATGATCAAAACAAAGTATCCAAAGAAAAATTTCCAATTACTCTGTCTCTAATAGGTTAACCCCTGTGAAGGAATGCCAGGCCTGTATAAAACCACACAGAGAAGTTCGCAGCCATTAAGAAATGTTCTTCATCTTTTAATGGATTCTGGCAGCTTTCATGTCACTGTGGTATTCAGATTCCACTGGACGCTTTTAAAAGAGTGGTGTGATTCTACAGTGGCAATAATTACTATAAAATGGAAGTTTAGAGCAAATTTTGATGCTAACAGGACTTTAGGCGGCAGCTTACTACTGTGGAAGGGTTTATACAGACCACACACCGAAGAAGGGACAACCACTCCAAGACTTTTTGCGTCCTGCCCTTTTTTAATAAACAGAAGGGCATCACCTACAGAAGAGCTCTAACCAGAGCCTCCATTTAGACCAAGTCCTCTACAGAGTTACAGGAGAAGTAAATAACATTTCCATTTGTGACCACAAGTTGGATACAGCAAAGATCAGAAAGCTTCAAGCCCAATTTCAGATAAAAGTGGAAGAAAGAGGCGTCCCTCCTAAGTGCTAACGGGAAGTGGTTTAGTGACTGAAAGTTAGTGAAGTTCACATGCTTCATGAATCGCCTACACAAACTCTATCAGCAGAATCCAGTAAACACTATCCCTTTAGCTGATATCCTCCAGTGATGACTATAGTAGATGCAGCTAAGTTATCCAAAAAGCCTAAGTCATTTGAGGCCACACTTAAGCCAGGGCACACAGAGTACCCACGATACAGTCAAGGTATTCAAGCATGCATTGATTGGTTTGATAGTAATGTTAAAGGCAGAAGACAGGTTCTCCCTGCCCCACCTCATCTGCACGGCATGAACATGTCTTCTCCAGTGACTGAGATCAAATTAAAAAAATCTAAACTGAACCCCTTGAATAGCCTTTGAAATACATACCCCTGTGAATATGCATATGGATAAAAACGTAGATGATCATGTACACAGATAACAAAACTTCTTCACGTGTCTCCCAATCATGAGTGTCCATTCTCCACCTCAGGTGGACACTCTCATGACTTCCAGGCCACTTTTACCAGTCTTTTAAGCTTCATAAGACAGAACTATACACATTTTCCTTTTGAAAAGAAAAATAGAGGTGAAAGTCTGTGAATGTGTAACAGAACACACATATAGACACATCTAAAAATTGGGGAATTATATTAATCTTAAATTTTATTTTACTTACTGAGATATTTCAAAATTAAGTTTTAAATAGACTAAAATAAAATCTTACCCAATTAGTGATGAAGAAAAAATATTTACATACACTTCTTCAACGAAACCCAAAAGTTCATGGATTTGGCCAATTCATGAGCAGGTAGCTCTAAAGGACAAAATAGGTTTTGCTATTTTTGGCTTTCCTCCCTTTCTTCCCTCCTCCCTCCTTCCCTCCCCCTCCCTCCTTCCCTCCTCCCTCTCTCCTTCCCTCTTCCTCCCTCCTTTCTTCCTCCCTCCTCCCTCCCCCCTCCTTCATTCCTTCCTTCCCTTCTTCTTTCCTTCATTCCACTGTCATTTATTTAATTCCTGCACTACACTTCTAAATGTTCTACCCATGAGCTTGAGTTTCCCTCACACTTTATTTCAACAGCTTATCCTTCTTAATAATGATAACTGAAGGAACATGCTTGTGCCCAGCTCACAGTCACCCACCCAAGAACCAAGTAAGCTAATAAGGAAACAATGATAAAAAAATATTCTTTCACGGTTGATGGCACTGCGTCTTTGATGACTAGATGCTCAAAACTGTAGAGAAATCTAAAAATCTCCGCAAGCTCAGAGGCTGGCCCCACGGGATGTGCCTCCACTCCTCTTCGTCCTTGCATAGCTACTGGTTCCTACTGGATTCTCATGCTATCAACATAGATGGGTCATTAGTGAAATTTATTGTGAAAATCTTTTGTAATTTTTGTCTCTTGGCACATCAGCCTCCGTTAGCATCATCTTTTCTCCTGCTGCTGTAACAAAATTCCCTCTAACTTAGAGAGCTGAAACACTCAAGTTCACTGTTAACAGGTCTAGCACAGGCCGCCCTGGGACAATCCAAGTGCTGGCAGTACTGCATTCCTTCTTCCTTTCAATTAGCTTACATTTGAATGATTTCTTTTATTATTTTTAGATTTTAGTATACTTGCATCATTTGCCCCTTCAGTTTCCTCCCTCCAAAACATTCCCATATACCCCCTCTTACACTCTTTGAAATTCACAGCTTTTTCCATTAATTGTTCTATTATATGTATGTGTGTATAAATAAATAAATACTAAGTTAATAACTGCGCCCTGTCCAGTCTTATAATGTTACTTGTGTGTGTATATTTTCAGAGCTGATCATTCGGTACAGGATAGCTAATTGGTGTGCTTTTCCTTGGGAAAGACTTTTTGTCCCTCTCTCGGCATTCTTTACTTGCTATAGATTTTGTTTAGGTTTTTTTAGGCCTCATGAGCGTTCCTCTGTCCACATTAACTTGTCTATTGGTGCTGTCCTTGTGCAGCTTAGGTTTTTGCCTTTTTATACAACATATTTTTATCATGTTTCACCTTCTTCAGACTCCTCCCAGACCCTTCCCTCCTGCCTACCCATTCAACTTCATAACACTGCTTTCCTTTAAAAAAAGAAAGGAAGGAAGGAAGGGAAGGAGGGAGGGAGGGAGGGGAGGGGGGAGAAAGCAGAAGAAGAGAAAATAATTTCTTCTTATGGCTCTAACGGCAGTCCCCTTCCTTGTCTTCTCCATGTTTTAGAGGATGTTTGCACACTTTGGCTCATGGCTCCCTTTATTTCCAAAGCTACCTATGTGTCTTCTGATGTTGAACTCAACTGGGAAAAGTTCCCAGCTTTAAGGGAATTATGGATATGGTTTGAGTCCACCCAGATAAGCCCAACATAATTTAATATCAACATCCTTACTCAAAATCCTGTTTTTGAGATTATTTTAACCATGTAAAGAAACCCATTCATAAATCCCAGGGTCTAGGATATCTTTCAACAGCCATTCTGATTAACACCCTACACAAGCATGAACTTTCTGAGAGCAAAGAGCATCCCTATCCATCTCTATTGTCCCAATATGGACTACACATGCAGCTCATTAATATTTATTCAATACTGTTGATCAGACATGAGCTTGAGATAAGAGACTTGCACTTTTCTATATGAAGCAGCAATATCAATGATATATGAACCTCAGACAAGTTATACATCAGATTTAAGGTACTTTACATAAAAGGCTTACTAATAAACCAAATCAATATCATGGTGGTGAAATGAAATAAAAGATGTAGACTGCTTCTTGAAAGGTAAGCTCAAGGAACAGCAAAGAAGAGGAGGTGGGAGACTGTAAGAGTAAGAGGTTGGACAGGACTGCTACAGAGTTGTGTCTGCTAGATGGGACACTCGTGAGCTCATAATAGCTGTGACTATGACCACATGCAGAAGAGCTGTGCAGTCTAAATCTCAGACAGGTCATAGAGGACCTCAAGAGGTCCCAACACCAGCTGAGGAGCGTGTGGGGCGTTTACCCAACCACCCCCACAGTTCCCCAGAGTTTTCTTGAGTGCGAGCAGCAGGAAATATTAGATAGAAGGATTTATTGCGGAGAGTATCGCGGAGATAAACAGATAGAAAATAAAGGATAGCCTCGAGAGGGCCTGGAACCTATTCCAACGGGCCCTGACTGTCTCTGCCCCAGGGTTTTTATAGAGACACCAAGGGGTGGAGCAAAAGACCTCCTCCCCCAGCACAGCCAAGTGCAGACCATCTCAGACACCTACACTCAGGCCCGTGGTCTAATCATCCTCTATGAGGACCTGCTGGGTAAAGCCACGAGGAACCCGAGAACGGGCTCCCACAGGAGCGATCAGCAGTTGACAGTTGCTGGAGGAGGGGGAGCCAGTTTCTCTAGGGGTGTGAGCCCAGGTAGGCAGCCCACGCTACAGCCCATAGTCCATACCCATGTTCATGTTTGCGGCACTAATTAGACATAGGGAGAATGTAATATAAGCTTGAACCATGCTTTCTGGTTCAGACAATAAAGTAGACCTGATCACATGGTAAGATATGCTGAGATGAGTAGATAACTAATTCTCCATTGCTTTTACCAAAAACTAAAAATATGTAATTGGAATTAGAACAAGAGTGAACACAAAGAAACAAACTTGTAGCTATTTTATTCTACAATATCCTCGCTAGCATGCTTGAAAAGTTTCAAGGTGCAAAGAGGGAATATAAAGACTGAGGAAATGCCCCAACACAAGAGACTCTCAGGATGAACAGAATGAGGGGTACCAGATCAGACAGCAGCCCAGATAAAGAACAGTAGCTGGAAAGTTGGAGGAGTTCGAGTAAGATCTATAGATGAGTTAATAGTGAACTATCAGTGTCCGTCTCCTAAATTTGATAATTGTACCAAAATTATATCAGAAGATGGGTAAAGAACTCTTTATTCAATTTTGTCAAGTCTCAAAACACTTCTAATTTATTAAACTTTTAAATCGAGTTAGTTCAGAACAGGTAATTCTTCTTATTTTGATAATAAACTCTCTCCTAAAAGTTGTTAATGATTTTATGTTTTGCTGTTGTCGTCTCCTTCCTGAAGGCTTTCTTTGCCCAGCACTAACGTCCTCACAAAGGGCGGACCACAGAATCCCAGCAGGCCCTCTTCTACCTCTACAAACCTCAACTGCACTGTCCTTCCACTGTACCTGTAGGGGAGAAATCTTCTATTTGCTAAAATTTAAAAATTGTACATTGTCTTGTACATTTCTACTATCATTTAAAGGCTATAATAATGATTCTGGACATTGTGGTTAAATAATTGTTGCTGGCCTGGTAGCTACTCAACACAATGTAGTTAAAGCACCATTCTAAATTCTATAATTAAATCATTAGAACCGTCTGGCTTACTACTTTTGTTATTAGCTCTGTTCTCCTTTGTGTTTTGTCTCTGAGGCGATGCTGACACATCTCTGGACTGTGCTCAGCCTTCTCCATTGCTTTTGCTTTGGGGGATTTTGTTTTGCAGTTTTACTGTTTATTAGCGTGGGGCCATTCCAACCTTCAAGTGACTATTTATTACTTACTCATACATTTATTTATTTGTGTGTGTGTGTGTGTGCATGTGTGTGTGTGTGTGTGTGTGTGTGTGTGTGTGTGTGTGCAAAGTCAGAAGCTAATTTTATGGAATGGATTCTCTCTTTCAACCTTTAAGTGGAGCCCAGAAATGGAACTCAGGTTGTGAAGTATTTGCAAGAAGCGTTTTTCTTCCCTGAGCCATCTTGTTGACCCTTGAATGACTTTTTCTTTTCTTTTTATCTTTGTTGTTCTTTTTTCTTTAAGTTTAAATTCTGTTAAAATATATAACAAAATTCCTTCTCTATGTGTGTAGTGTAAAGTCCATTGTGGAGGAAGCTCTGGCAATCAGTTCTACTTTCCTTCTTTTCTCTCTTTTGCATTTTGTACTTAATATTTTGCATTTAATATATTTTATATTTTATTTTTAATTAGAACATAAACTTATCTTCTCCCCTCCCTTCCCTTTTCTTCCTTCAAACCCTGCCATGTACCTTTCCCCAGTCTCTCAAAATCATGGCCTCTTTTCTTTAGTTGTTATTGTTACATACACACATCTAAATACGTAAGTACAACCTGGTCAATCCATCTAGTGTTATCTGTATGCATACAATTTTCTTTTTTAACTTTATCCATGTACAAGAGGAGGAAGGTCACAAAACAACAATAACTCAATGATTTTCTTAGTTTTGAAGCCCTAAGGAAGCACATTCCTGTCTCATGAACCATTTTCAGACATTATTGAAGCACTTCAAATAATATGGGATTACAAACAAAAGCGTCAGAACATTTTGAAGCCAAAATTACTGAGAACAAAAGCCAGCATAGAGAAATGGATAAAACATATTTATGAGTCTTGCAGAACTTGTCTATCTGCGATGAACTCAACTGTCCAGAAAAGTTTTTCATGGAAAAATACATAAATAAAAGTTCTCTAAAAAAACAAAATCAATGTTGTAAAATCCATGTGTTGATGTTCACATGCTTCAAGTTCAACAGGCTTACCTGCCTTTATTTTAGAGTTCATCCCTCCTTTAAGGGAACCATCAGCAGACGAGACAAAGAAGGACTCTTCCGGGCAATCTGGACAGTACATTGAAGAGAAAAGGTCACACATGGAAGGCAACAGAGAAGACACAAAAAGCAGATGTAATATTATTAACTTATTATTAATAAAAGAGGTGTGGAGTTAAGGAATAAAATCATTCTGTTTCAAAAACCCTTATAGGCCATTGGGATTAAATGACACTAACCGGAGCTCATTATGATGTTCAGTGTGGTTTACTTTTAAATATAAGGGATAAAAATAAATTCTCACAGATGATTTCTGTTTTCATGTTAATAGATTTAATTTATAGGTTATATTCTGCATGTTAAAAAGTTTTCTGTCTGAAAACAGCGTATCTTTTTTGTTGTTTAAAATATCCGTATTTCACTCCAATACATGGGAGCACACTGGAGAAAGATTGTAACAGAATAATTTTTTTCTAAGGTGTAATGTCACAAACTACTTATTCTGACTCTCCAATTAAAAAAACAAACAGTAATGATGATTTCACTATTTCAAAAACTCCTTCCCTCCAAATGCTGTCAATTAGCATTTTATTAGATGTGGATTTCAATGTGGTAACAATGTAAGTGTTGAAGGATGGTCTTGATAGAGATCAGACTACAAACACTTTTAGTAAAATTCACTAGGCCAGGTATGGTGACACACACCTTTAATCCCTGCACTCAAGAGGCAGAGGCACGTGGATCTCTGTGAGTCCTAAGCCAACCTGGTCTATAGAGCAAATTCCAGGTCAGCCAGGGCTATATAGAGTGACCCTAACTCAAAACAAACCAAAATTCACTGGAGAATTACAATGAGCATATATAAACAATTTAAAGTCCCCAGTACAAAGAGTTACTGTGGAAAAAAACAAAAAAGAGTCTCAAGGCAAAATCTAATAAATAAATAAATAGACTTAAGACCTTAAGCACAATGAGGCCAAGAAGACTATCAATGCATGGCTCGTGTCTATTTCAGCAGAGGAAAGAGAGGTCAAGGCCTCAGCCCTCTTCTTTCCACACCTTAAAACCTATGCTTTGCTCTGGAGTTTTTCCTGATGTATTTGAGATGCAGGCTTTAACTGTCTTTATTGCTTGAGCACGTGTGTGCTAAGGTGAACTGAACCTTCACGGCCACTTTCCACAGGTCATGCCTTGCACAGCTTCCGCACAACCCACACGTCCTTTTGCATCCTCGCTGCAAGCCATGGGCTGCTTCCATCCTCTTCACGATTGTGGAGATATACAGCCCCTGCTGCAGTGAGGAGGTGCATTAACGGTCTGCACCAAGGGGCCCCATTTGCTGAGTTAGCAATTTTTGTTCCTTCCTCCACCTCCCCACTGAGGACCAGCCCCGACCCCTGATGTTGTAGCAGTCAGACAAAACACCATCTCAACTTCTGCCAGGAATCAAAAATAGCATTAATTGCCTTCTATAGTGTGTATCTATATTTAATGATAATGGATAATATCTCCGATGACATATTTTTCAAACTTGGTTTCTCCATTTCTCCTTCATTTGGAAAAATGCCTTCCTGAGTGTCTGTCTACATGGCTTGTTTTAAGATTGAACATGCTGGTTCATCCTGGAAGTCCTGTCTCGTGATTAGTTCACGGAAGTTTTTTAATAGATTCTGATCTTACCACCTGGAAAGAGATAAGTCCATGCATAATTTCAAAAGTTTTCTGTATATCCCCCAACTGGGGCCACATGGAGTCAAATAAGTCTGCCCAAGGACTCACACATATCCTAACCCATTCTCAAGGGAATGGGATTCTTTTCAAGGGATAAGGACATTTCAGAAAAGTAATAGAGGAAGATATTTTCTTCACTCCCACCAAGTTGTTTCATGTATAGCAGCCAGTACTTTACAGATTTCCTCTATAGTAGGTCTGGTTGCTCTGAAAAATTACGGAAAAAAAGTGATAGATCAAAAGACACAAGACTAAATATATAACAGACACCCCTTATGAAGGACATTAGTTCTGAATACCTCTACTTTAAATAATTGTATTTGTGAAAGTAAAACAAGGTAAATGCCCCCAACAGGACTGACATCTTTACCGTTGAATTTTCTAAACATTTCTTTGCACTAGCCTCCCAGACTGATAACTTCAAGCCAAAAGGTATTATTAGTCAGATAACTGCATATATCCATGGGTTTGCCTTCTAATTTATCTACTGAAAATAATACAACCTAGTTGTCCACAAAGAATCTGTAGATATTTGCAGGATTGAAGTTAATCAAACTTACAGAATGTTAGCTCAAGTTTTTTTAATGTCTATTTCTAGTATAGCATAACTCTTCAGGAGCTCATATTAGGTCCCTAAACTTCTCAATGATGCTGGGGATGGGGAACCTCCTAGAGAAACGAATATAGGAAACACACATATGTAACGAGGCATGTTTATCTATCCTGCCTGGATTCCAGGATTGCAGTGAGATTTTATTTCCTACTCTCATCCCCATCTAGGACTTTATCAGGTCGCTGCCAGAGCTGAGTTTAGCTAACTCTAGAAGGAAAGCCTCTAAGTGGTTTAGTAAATGCTAAATAGAAAGCCTCGAGTATCTGACTAGATGAAATTCAAAAGTAATAGCTTAGTAATTCAGAAAAGGAACCTCTGTTTCCCAGGACGACATGTTAGGCTGTGTAAAGAGATCCACAGTTTTAGTCATTCATCATGCTCTAGCTACTTGGTCCTGCAGAGAATCTTCCAGTGCCAATGGAGTAGGAAATACTCCCTCCACAGAAGGGCTCTAATCACACATGTGTTTGGTCCTTTGGCTTGTGATCAAAACAGTTTCTAGGCCGGGCGGTGGTGGCGCACGCCTTTAATCCCAGCACTCGGGAGGCAGAGCCAGGTGGATCTCTGTGAGTTCGAGGCCAGCCTGGGCTACCAAGTGAATTCCAGGAAAAGGCGCAAAGCTACACAGAGAAACCCTGTCTCAAAAAACCAAAAAAAAAAAAAAAACAGTTTCTAAGATAAGTGTCATAAATTACACATTAGAAAGGTTTTGCTTTTTCCCCTGCCTGTAGACATTATGTCTTCAACACCTCAAGGGCTTTAGCAAAATGCTCTTTGCTCTTTCCAGTAATAATGGTCCAATTCACTCAATCACAAATTAGGCTCAAAAATGCCAGTTCAACTTGGCTCCAACTACATAAATTAGACCAAAGTCTCCATAACAAGAAGAATATTTTGTAGAATGGAATGGAAAAAATAGATTTTTCCTTTAATGAAAAAATTATGAACCTCTTAAAATGTAGCTTAATAGAAGTGATCTGAATTGGGCTTTAGTTTTGACCTCGGGTATTTTTCCTCTTTATAGGAAGCGTAAGAACTAATAGTTATTTGACTGAAATTTCATTGAAAAGTATTTGGTAAAAGCCTTCCTGGAAAACCTGCAACTGATTCCATAACTGAAAATTTTACTTGAACAGGTAAAGCCCTGTAATATAGTTAATTGTACTTCACATTCATTCCACCCACAAGACTTTCCATATTAAATAAGTTTTGAATTTCTACTTATTAAATGATCATGTGAGCTTTTAGAATAATTAGAGGAATCCTTCAGATATCCAGAATTGAACTACAGAGAAACCTCAATATTCTAGAATATAAAAAAGAAACTGGAAGTTTCCATGGAGTCTGACTAGATCTCATAAATATTTGTGAACAAAGCAAATATCTAGAGTGCCAGAGAGAAGGAGAAGGGGTTTACAAACTATCCCCAACAGCTGTTTTGTTGTTTGTTTGTTCTTTTGGAATTTTTTTTTTTTTGCTTTTATTTAGTCTTGTTTTGTTTTAGCTAAGGAACTAATCACCTACATAAGGGACATATCCTGTGAAATGAGTATTTTCTTAATTTGGAAAAAAAATGTGGTCTTCCATTAGTACCTTAGGCACCTCCAAGTATAAATTCCCTTATTAAAAGCAAAGTTTGGTGATACAATGACATCAGGAAATTTGAAGGCAAATGGATGGAACTAGGAAAAAAAATAATGCTGAATGAGGTAACCCAGACCCAGAAAGACAAATATGGTATGTACTCACTCATAAATGGATATTAGCTGTTAAGAAAAGGATAATTATGCTACAATCCACAGACCCAAAGAGGCTAGGTAACAAGGATGACCCAGGGAGATGATGCATGGATCTCTCTGGAAAGGAGAAATAGAAGCGATCTCCTGGAAGGATGGGGGCAGATAAGGATAGGAACTTGAGGGATTGGATTGGGGTGGATGGAGGGGGAAAGTACTGAAAGAGATGACTGTAGGCAAAAGTTTCTCTCCCACCTGCCTGTTCCCAAATACCCAGCAGCTGCTTCTTAAATAATTGAGTCAGAGGTTTAATATTACTTATAAATGCTCGGTCAGTAGCTCAGGCTTATTACTAACTAGCTCTTACACTTAGATTAATCCATAATTCTTATCTATGTTTAGCCACATGGCTTGGTACCTCTTCTCAGTGCGACATTCTAATCTTGCTTCCTCTGCATCTGGCTGGTGACTCCTGACTCCACCCTTCCTCTTCCCAGAATTCTCCTAGTCTGGTCACCCAAATGATACTTTCTGCCTGGCTACTGGCCATTCAGCATTTTATTAAACCAATCCAAGTGACAAATCTTTAGAGTGTACAAGAGTATTATCCCACAGCAGGTAACTGGAAAGAGGGGGCATTTAGGGGTCAGGTAGAAACCCAATACAAGGGAAATTCCCATGAATCTACAAGAATGATCCCAGTTAAGACTCCTAGCAATAGTGGATATGTAGCCTGAACTGGCCATATCCTGTAATCAAACTGGTAACTACCCCAATTGTCATCAGAGAGCTTTCATCCAGTAACTGATGGAAGCAGATGCAGAGACCTACATCAAACATTAGGCCTAGCTCAGGGAATCCTGCTAAAGAGAGGGAGGAAGGATTGTAGGATCCAGGTGATTCAAGGACATCACAAGAAAACCCACAGAAACAACTAACCTGGCTCATAAGAACTCGCCGAGTCTGACTCAACAACCAGGGAGGCTGCGGGGGACTGACCTAAGCCTTCTACATATGTGTGACAGTTGTGTAACTCGGTCTACTTGTGGGACTCCCAGCAATGGGAGCAGGTCTGTCCCTAATGCTTTGGCTGGGTCTTAGGAACCTACTTTTCATACTAGATTGCCTTGCCCAGCCTTAATACAAGGGGGAGGGGGTGCTTAGTCTTACTACCATGTTTTGTCGACACCCATGGGAGGCCTGCCCCTTTCTGAACAGAAACAGAGAAGTGGATTGAAGGAGGAGGTAGGGGAAGGGAATGGGAGGAGAAGAGGGAGGTAAAACTGTGGTCAAGGTATAAAATAAATTAATTAATTAAAAAAATTTTTAAAGCAAATTTTGAACATGAGATTCCTATAAAGATGTCTACCCTTTTTCTCAGAAAGATAAGATTTGGGGGCCTTGGAATATTTGTAACATGACTGAACTGCCCACTCATAGGTACAGAAAAGCTAACACAGAGAAACTGTAGGATAGACACCTATGAGTAAGGTCTGTTCTGAAAGTTCTGGAGAGCCAACGTAGAAGCAGATGGGTCTTGGCTGTGGAAGCATAGTAACACTCTCTTAAAACTGAAACTCAACAAATGTCCTGTGCTTTAATCAACTGGATTATCAAACTCCCTCTCCCATAGAACATAAACAAGGAGTAAATGGAAAAAATAAAGCAGTTTGTTTCAACAATTCCCTCAACACAATTCCCTATACTATAGTCATGAAGTCGCTCCCCGGGAGTTTCCTCAGAGTCTACTTAAACTAATATTTAGAGACAATTCTATTAAGCCAAGACTTCCAGCCTACGGGTGATATAAAATACACAAATGGGGTAGAGAAAATAGAGAAGATCAATAAGAAAACCGCCAAGAAGACAGCAATAATCACTGAGAATGTGGCTGAAGCATGAATGCCACAGACATGCCTGTGGCCCAGAGGATGGCAATTCAGAATGGGAGCAGAATGCCTCTGGGGCCTGTAAAAGCTTTAGGAAGTCAGGACTCACAGTACTTTATAACCTTAGGCTTCAACTGTATAAGAAAGTCACTTAAATATTTGTATGGAATTGCTAGATAGATGACAGGTAGATTAAATATAGATAGATAGATGATAGATAGATAGATAGATAGATAGATAGATAGATAGATAGATAGATAGATAGGGAGATAGGTAGAGAGATAGATAAATCTAGATGATTGTTGGATAGATGATAGATAGGTAGATTAAATATAGATGATAGATTGATAGATACATACATAGATAGATGCATAGATAGATACATAGATAGACATATCTAGATGATTGCTAGATAGATGACACATAATTAGATTATAGATAGATAGAAAATAGATAAATAGATAGATAGACAGACAGACAGACAGGTAGATAGATAGATAGATAGATAGATAGATAGATAGATAGATAGATAGATAGATACAGAGAGAGAGATAATCAATAGATAGATCTGGACGTTTGCTAGATAGATGACAGATAGGTAGATACATAGAAAAGAATAGAAATCCACCTGACTTCACTGAATAAAATAACTATATTGTTGTTTATACATTCTGCGTTGTCTCTTTTCTTTCTTCCTGAAAATACAGATAAATTAATTAAACTTTTGACTATAGTTGACAAGTGCAAAGGCACCCATCAAGATTATGATGAGGACGGGCGGTGGTAGTACACGCTTTTAATCCCTGCACTTGGGAGGCAGAGGCAGGTGGATCTTTGTGAGTTCGAGGCCAGCCTGGGCTACAGAGCAAAATCCAGGAAAGGCGCAAAGCTACACAGAGAAACCCTGTCTCAGGGAAAAAAAAAAAGATTATGATGAAAAACGGAAGTGATTTCCATTCAGCTTTATCATACTTTTTCAAGGTGTTTAATAATGCATATCAGTGGTAAAATGTCCAAACTTATCTACACAATTGAAATCATCAGCAAAACAGCAGTCTTTGGAGACAAAGTTGAGAATATTACATTCTATCCTATTTTGATCTATGTGCTAGGAATCCATTGTTTGAACTTACATTTTAGAACTTGTTGGGATAACAAACAATAATAGATTCCATATGTTTCAAAAGTTGTGTAATTAAGAAAGCAAAAATTTTCTGACACTATTAAAAGGTTATATTTAGGAGTATTTATGCATATAAGTATACATATATGCATGTAATAACATTCAATGAAAAGGGAAGCCATGAATTTGAGACAAAGCAAAGAGGGGTATATGGGAGGACTTGGAAAGGGCAGAAGGAAGAAATGATGTAATTATATTACAATCTCAAATACAGAAGAAAAAAGATAATTTTCAAGTCCAATCATTTCAACACTAATGGGCCAATTAGTGTTTTCAAACACCAATAACTGCAAATAAGGTTGCTCCAATAACATTAGATGTCTGTAAGTAATTAACTGTTAGTGATTGATTTTGTTAATTTGGTCCGTTGGAAGAGACGTAGTGTACTAAAAATTACCAAAAAAATTTGTTATTCATTCTTTTTTTCTTTTCTTCTTTGAATAATATAATTTTAAGGTTTTGTTATATCTAGGTTGGCACTTAACTTTTGAAACTCACAATCTTGGCACCAAATTTGGCTACCAGTACATCTTTATTCTTTTATGGATCTTTTATGTTCTTGATACATCGAGCTTTCTCAGCCCTGTTAGATTCACATAATTTCAAAATACACCTGCTCATTGTACATCTTTTGAAATCTCTCACCACTCCTGAGGCGCTGTCTTTATGCTAATTCTGTTTCTTGTAAATGGAATTTATGCAGTAAAGCAGTTAACGGAAATAAGGCTGATAACTCAGATCTTTGGTCTCAAAAAGTCCTTGTTCTTCCAAAGGAGCATTTGCAAAGAAAAGCTGCCTCATTACCCAGTCTATACCTGGTCAATACCTGGACAGAGTTCCTCAACCCTAATATTAGCATCTCAGGGAGATGGATAATATTAACGCCAAATCAATAAGACAAAAATCAGGAAATATGTGGTTCATAAAGTGTGCAGGTTGACAGATTCGGATGCAATATCTGAGACAAGATGAACACACAAAGATGAATGAATCTCAGGTTCAAATGATGTTTAAATCACAACTACACATTTTAAAAAAGTTAAACAACAGTAACCTTTATATGTCTTCTTTCTTAGCACAGCATTCTAACACAAACTTTGTGCTTCATTTTTGTGTGATTTCAGGGGCATTTTTGGCTTGTGGGGTTTTACCATAGAATGTATCAATATTTATAAGTCTTACAAAACACTCATAAGCTCACACCAGGTAAGTTATGGCAGTGATGGATGTCCCGGTGAGTGGCTTCTGAGTCCATGCAGTTCAAGTTTCCTCTATAGTTTCCCTGGTCTCCCCCAAAACATACCAAAATACAGTGAGTACATCTTAGAAATAAGCTTGAATCCACCTAGGGCAATGAAAAAGTAACACCAGCCCTTGCTACACCTCTCAGAGTAATTAGCATCTGCCCCCAGCAAAGAACCACTGTCCGTTAATGTCCAGTATTATTCTTGTTCACTTTCCTAGCACAGCGCACAAGGAGGACTTGTTGTCAGCATCCAAACACTGGGTACAACTCAACTCAACCTCCATTAGATGACCTACCATTGAGGAATGCTCTCCCTTAGCTAACTGCAAATAAAACCTGCCAAACCTAATTTGGTCCTCCAGACCGTCTGTCAGCACTTTTAGTCCACAGTAAAGTAAGTAGGCTTGGGAAGGAGAAGAGAATAGCTTGCTTTCATGAAGTTTTGGAATGATTTATAAATTTTTTATATGTGTGTGATATTTTAGTCGTCTGTATTTTGTCTCATCTTTATTGAGATTTCAACAATGCAGAGAAAGTAGAGGTACCTGTGAAAGCTTGAAAGGTGTGGGTGTGTGCGTGAGTGCCTGCTTGTGTGTGTGTGTGTGTGTGTGTGTGTGTGTGTTTGTGTGTGTGTGCCTGTGTGCATATGTGCATGTGTGTGTCGGTCTGTCTGTGCTTGTGCCTGTGTATAAAAGACAGCATGGTCTAAAATGGCTGAAAGAGATCCAGTAGAAGACAGTGTTCCCATAGATGAAAAGCATGAGAGGTGAGTCTTAGAATCTGGGATTCATAATTTAAATCATGACTTGGAAGAAGAAATTTTCTTTCTAATTAGAGAAATCCCTTCCCCTTTTCAAGAAAGCTGTCTATTCAATATCTCAGTCAGATGTCTAAAATAGCCAATGCTGAACTCTCAGGAAAAAATAAAATGTTTGCAAAACTTTGCAAAATGAATAGGAATACATCAGTTTTCTACTAAAATGCATTTAAACCAATTCAGGGGTCTGAAAGCATCTCGACAAAGACAGCAGCTACAAGGTCCCACTGAACAGGCATCTTTTTTTAATACCCTTGATAGTTATGTCCAAGAGTAATATGAAACGTATTTCCCTTCCTGGCACAGCTGATCTGGGATGCCTGTTTAAATCATGGCAAAATACACTGGCATTTCATAAAATTACCAATTTTGTACAAAGCAGCATTTACTAAACTTCTACAATCTCAATTGCAAATTAAACTTCAGTGTCAGTGCCAGGTTAATTTTCTAAAAAGGCTCTTCAGAAGAGAGGTTTATTGAACATTTCTTATGAGTTTCTCACTGTGTTAAGCAATTTTCATACATTATCTCATGTAACTTTCACATCCGTGAGGAAGACTCCATTCATGTCCCCAACTCACTTTACAAATGAGTAAAGGAAACAGGGTGATTAAGACACTCGTCCAATATCACTCAGCTACTACAGGATCACAGTGTGTGTGTGTGTGTGTGTGTGTGTGTGTGTGTGTGTGTGTGTGTATACATGTGTGTGTGCCTGCATGTGTGTGTGTACATGTGTGTGTACATGTGTGTACATATGTGTACGTGTGTGTGTGTACATATGTGTGTGTCTGCTGTATGTGTGTGTGTGTGTGCATGTGTGTACATGTGTGTGTGCTTGCTGGGTGTGTGTCTGTGTGTGTGCTTGCGTGTGTGTGTGTGTGTGTGTGTGTGTGTGTGTGATTCTTTTCTCTACAGCACTCTCCCCATTTCCCAGTTCCTGAGAGATTACCTTGTAAAGTTGCCTGTGTAAAGAAACCCCATAACCCTTGAAAAACTTTCTCCTCTGTTCTGAACTGGAAATGAAAGATTGAGAATTTGTGTTGAACGAGAGCCAACCTAAGGAAACATCTACAAAAGGGACGGGCATTTCAAACACAGCCTCACAGTTTTTCCTCTGAAAACACAGAGGACACTTCTCCACGGGGACTTTTCTGAGTAACAATACTTGAAAGTTGAGGAGTCGTCCACTTTTACCACAAGGTGAAAACACCCAAACTTTCCATGGTCTATTATAGCCAGTGGTCTATAAATCTGAGCAAATTCGGATTTCTTACATCCCTCCCACCTGCCACATCTTCTTAACTGGAAGCAAAAGCGTCCCAATTGTGTCTACTCCGTGTGCCTGCAGCGGCGTGGCTCTAACAGACACTGAGGTACAGTTCAACACGGGACAAAGTTGCTCTGAAAATAGCGAAGAATGGGGGTAGATCTGTTTTTTAAAAAGACTTAAATATGGTTAAAAAAAAAATCAATCTGAAAACTGTTCACAGCAGTTCCAAGGCTGGGGATAACATGAGTAAAGGGAATAGAGAGCTCTAAAGAACCGGCACCAGTTGCTAATACTTAATCTCTTTAAATAATGAATTAGCTGCTCATATCTACAGCGGCTGCTAAGAGAAAGCACTTTCTTTGTGGAGTGAAGTAAAGCTTGAATACCCATGAATTATTCAATATAAAGTGTGCCAGTTAAAATGCCTTGATAGTGGAAGTCAAGTGTAAGATTCTCTCCTGTCTGTCAAAAAGTGTCTCTCCAGTGTTACTGAGCCCTGAAGGAGAGGCCCAGTGAGGGAGAGAAGAAAAGAGAAAAGCCATCTAGAAACAACAGAATAATGTGCTAAGCACTCAATCCCAGTACAGAGCAGTCTCCTCAGTCGGGGAAAGCTTTATTGGCATGGCCTGTCAAGCAGGTCTTAGCACGGAGCAGCTGCCTCCTCTGTCTTCATCTATGACAAAGAGTCGAAGGTCACTAAAGCCTCCTGTCCAGTGTAGGCAGGAGGTACTAATGTGCCAGTTACCAATGACTGAAAGAGGTGCATGTCCTTCAAAGATACTTACTAGAAGAGGTGAAGAGTTGCCTTTGGGTCGATTTACAAGTTTTAAAACAAAAGTGATTAAGTACAAAGCATATTGGAATACAGATGACCACAGAATGACAGTTCATAGCCCTCCCTTATCTGTTCCTCTATGAAACATTTTCATGTGCAGACGGTTTCCATATCCGGCAGTGATGCCCAAGTGACCTTCCAGATTTGTAGATTAATGGAAGGTTTTGTTGCTGTCGTTTTAGCTGTAAGATTTTTTTAGGTATGTGTATGAGTAAGCACACATGAGTGCAGGTGCCCACAGAGGCCAGAGGAGGGCATTGAATCTTCTGGACCTGGAGATACAGGTGGTTGTGAGGTGCCTCCATGGTGCTGCGATCCTAATCAGGATCCTCTGCAAACAAGTGCTCGTAATTGCTGGACCAACTCTTTCTTCCCTAACTTGAAGAACAATCTGATACATTAAAAAAAAAAAGCTAAAATTATTCTTATTTCCAAATGAGGTATCTTCAAATTGTACCTGTTATTCATTTTCAGACATTTATTACATACTAACTAGTCATAGGAAGGCACTAGTCTAAAATAAAAATATCAACATAGTACATGCATGGAAATGTCATAATGAATCCCATAATTTGATACAATTAATATACACCAAAAAAGGAGAGCTCACCAAAAAATAGATCTAGGAAAACTTCAAATGAGTTTTTCTTTACCAGTATCAGAAAGAGGGTTAATGTCCAGAATATACAAAGAACTCAAAACACTGGTCTCTAAGAATATAAACAACCCAGTTTTTAAAATGGGGGCATGGAACTAAACAGAGAGTTCAGAAAGAAAGAAAAGCAGAAACAAACAAAGAAAGAAATACAAGAAAATGGTAGAGAATGTTTTTTAGCATTCAACATAGTCACCATGGAAATCCAAATCAAACTACTTTGAAAGTTGAGAATTCATCTTGGCCCAATCAGAATAGTTAAGATTTAAGAAAAAATAAGATAATTTTTTTATGAATATAGTAAAAGGGAAATACTTATTCATTGCTGATGCCAGTTCAAACTGGTGCAACCACAATGGAAATCGGTATGCAGATTCCTCAGAAAGCTAGAAATAAAACTGTCATGTGATCCAGTTACACCACTCTATAGCACATACCCAAAGGACTCTCTATCCTACTACTGAGACACTTGCCCATCTACGTTCATTGCTGCTCTATTCATAATAGCCAACTGATAAATGGATAATGAGCACATATTACTTTTACATGCTGGAATGTTACTCAGTTGTTTAAAAAAAATGAAATTAACAAGCAAATGAATTGAAGCAGAAACAATCATTCTGGGTGAGGTAACCCAGACCCAGAAAGTCAAATATTCTGTGTTCTCTGTCCTAAATGGAGGCAAGCTTTGAATCTATTGATCATGTGTGCTTAAGTTTGAGTATCCATTGCAGTCAATAGTGGGAAAGCAGTAGTGGGCATTGGTGGGAAGGAAATTTAAGGAAAGGAGAGATAAAATGCAGATGTATAAGAAAAAAGAGGAAAATGGAGCAGGAATGCCTAATAGGGGTAGAGGGCAGAACAGAGGAGTTTGGGGAGGGAAAACAAACAAAAAAGACTTGAAAAATCAAAACGGAAACATACCACTGTAGAAGTTTCCTAAAATATATACATATACACCTGTACATACATACACATAAATAAAAAGAGTTTACATCAAGTTATCCAATAACAAAGGGAATGATCTCTCCCGGACACCATAGACTATCAAATGAAAACCCATTGCCAGGAACTGGGTACCACCATTGGAGTCATTAGACAGGGAAGTCAACACTCTTGGTTACCTTCTAGAACTTGATGGAAAGACCCTACTGCTGAAGACAGTACATCCTTAAGTTACAGAACATAGAAAAATCAAGCTGGTACTGATGGAAAATCTTCGTGTCTGCTGGATAGCGTTCCTGGGCTGGAAGGCGCTGTGCATACTCTGCCAGGTAAAAGGTAATCATCTGTCTTACCTAGCTATAAACGCTGCAAGCTACAGTAATGACTGACCTGGTAAGATCATGTCAATGCTGTGATATAAACACCAGTGTTATGGGTATAACAAGTCACTTTCTTGTTGGATTTAGGGTCCACTCCACAAAACAGCACTTACGTCTGGCACTGTTAATGGAGCCAATAACCCAAGGCCAGATAGGTCATAGACCCTCGGGGAGAGTCTACTGCTATTACTCTGCAAAATGGACATGGGATTAAACCAAATCCTAACAATCTATCACTAATATCCATAAATAAATCGATCTCTCAACTTTCACCAAGGAAACTTCTTGGAGTAGATGGCAGTTAACACAGAGACCCACAACTGGTCATCATGGGAAGAGTAAGGGATTTCAGAGTGCTCAGCCCTAGATGTGTATCTCCAGGGCACACCTTCTTCCGGGGTCATTGCAAAAGAGGGAGAAGAAAGATTTTAAGGGCCAGTGTTTTCTGGGGGCAACAGGGAGTTACAGTTACACGTACGAAGTGACAGTAAACAGACAAAATTCCAGCTGGAAGGGCAAGAGGCCGGGAGTCCCCACCCCTAGCTGAAGACCTGTTGACAATGGATGGCTCCTGGGAGAGGGACAGTCGGTTTTCTTCAAGAACGCGGTCCTGGAATTAACAAAAAGAGAAAACGTGAAATTGAGAGGAACTAGTGGTGGTGGAAGGAGAGAAGGCATCGACGAGGAGGGTGGGGAGTGGGTTCAGCAAAATGCGTCACATGTACGTATGAAACTCCCAATCAGTAACCAAAACCAAAGACTGATTTTTCATTATCTTTGTGAACACATGCAGTGGGTGTCCACAAAGGTGAGAAAAGGTGTTGCAGTCCCTGCAGCTGGAGGTACAAACAGCTGTGAGCTTCCCAATGTGGGTCTATGAACCCAGCTCAGTCCCCTGCAAGAGCAGCAAGCAATCTTAAGATTCATCTCTCCAGCCCCTGCATGACCGACTCTTAATTTTGCCGAAGACCTTGCAGTATCTCCATTTCCAAAGGAGGTAGCAGTGTGAGGTTCTGGAGGCTGGAGAATCACCGTATCTTACGGAGAAAAGAAATTCTATTCAGATACTTTGAGACATAGCAGTCTAGTGACTAAACACATGAAAATATGGATCTAGACTTAAATACAAAGGCATATTAAGTAATTGAGACTCCGAGCTTTTATTTCCTTAAACAAACCACCCAGGAAGTTAACAGCAGAGCTGACATTAGGGCCCACCCAGCTCTGCTGATTTTCAGCTCTTCGTGCATCACCAGAACCTCTGCTGAATTCATTTGTGGCTTCATTTCCCAATCCATTGTGACTACTATCCAAACTCTTCCATGTGGCTTAAGTGCTGCATTATCTGGACCCAGCCTCGCTGAGATCAATTGTCCATGCCCAAGTAAATACTGCGTTTTCTAATTCCCCAACTTCCTGCCCATATCCACACAGATTTAGTTCTTCCCATGTGTTTGCTCTTCTGTCAGAAAGCAGCACTCCATGGTCTGGCTACCCTTCCTCATATTCACTTCTAACCGAAGCTGGTTCCTCAAAACCATCAGGGCTAGTGCCTGTTGGGTGAAATTCTCCTCCAGATTCTTTTGGAAGCCTTTTCACTGTTAGGTTAAGGTTTTGGGCTTAGTGTTTTCTTTCCCTAATAAACTGTGAGGTCTGAGAGGCCAGGAATCATCTTTACCTTCTCAAAAGCGTTGCAAAGTTTGAGGGTTGAGCGTGTATTTACTGTCCCAGCTTAGGATGAAGGCAAGAGCCCCTGGCTTCTCACTGTCAGCGACTTGAGGCACATTGGATTGGTGAGTCACTGCTCTTTATACTCTGAATCCACGTTTGCACTGGCTGCTCTGTTTCTGAAACATTCTTACTTCAGGTGGTCTTTACAGTGAGGCCAGACCTGAACTCAAAGTTACAGTTAGAGTCTCACTCCCCCATTCTCTTCTGCTTCCCTTCTCTTCAGGTGTCTATCAACTTCTAATACACCAGTAGACTTACTCATTACTACACTGTTTGCTGACACCTTCTTCTGCTAATACATAAATACTACAACAGGTTCTGGCCCTTTTCCTTTAAGAATGTATCTTCACCACCAAGACAATGTCAGGCATGTAGCAGATTTTTCAAAATAATTTAGACACAGGGGCTGGACTTACAGCTTAGTAGTTAAGAAAACTGGTTGTTCTACCAGAGGACCCAGGTTCAGTTCCCAGTACCCACATAGTGGCTCACAATCATCTGAGTAGATCCAGTTCCAAGAGATCTGATTACTCTTTCTGGCTTCTGTGGGCACCAGGTGCACAGATATACATGCAGGTAGAACACCCATACAACCAAAATACTAACAATTTTTTTTAAAAAGAAAAAGAAAGTAAAGGTATTTTCTCAGAATGAACAAACATTATTAAAACCGTATTTGATAAGAAATTCAGCAAAGGAAATGGAAACATCTGTATGGCTTCTAGTTCATTTGTTTGAATTTTAAAAATGGAAATAAAAACACAAAGTTTCTATTGTTTGTGTTCCACACAAAATGTCCATTAGTAAAAGCAATAATTAACATCTGCTTTATACTGTTATTTTTTCAAGAAGAAATCAGTGTGATACTCAGTAACTGAGCCAACCCAGGACCTATGCTAACAGTGCAAATCTCTTGGCATATTGTGAGACTTTCCAAGGTTCCCAATGACTTGCTTAAAACCTCTTTTCCCTACTGCTCCTAGCACACAGGGCCGACCTGTCTCAGCTGGTCTTCAGTAGGCTAATAGCAGTAGGCTAAGTACAACTAATTTGTAGACAGTTCATATAGCTAACAAAACAATCACAGTGAGTACTATCCCGATACCCACCTTCAGATTCAAGGGTAAAGAAATTCAAGGGCAGGGAAAGAAAATTCAGTTGCAATAAAAGCTAATATACTAATTTCCTGGTCAACTAACTACAACTGCTCAGAGGCAACAAGACTTGAAGTTACCAATGGATGGCATTTCATCTGCCTACTACATCTTTTCAGCAATTTCTGCTACAGTTCTGACCACCTCAGACAGGTTTCATAAACTCAGGCCTCTTCTATAAAGCTATTTTATGAATTCTTCCAGTACCCATATTTCACTTATTAAATATATTTACTTGACCTCTCCTTAATCAATATTTTACAACACAAAACAATATCAGTATCATCATTGTTATTTTAGTCAATATTGATGCTGTCTCTACCACCAGTGTTCTGACTACTTGTGTCTAGTAACTAAGCAAGCAAGATCTGATCTTTTTAATTCTCCAGTAAAATGATGGCTCAATACCTCTGCTATGGTCCAAAGTGTGAGTAAGAAATCTGATGGAGTAAATTTAAGTACATTCCTAGAAACAGCATTTGCATAACCAGGGAAGAAAATCAACCCCAGGGAAGTATAAGATTGATCTTCCACAGGTCACTTCTGTGTCTCTACTAACACAAAAGATGAGAATTTTCTCTGCCATAAATGTGGCTATCATTCTCAGTTCATGGAATGTCTGATTTCTGCATTCTCCCAACATTCTAAATTACCAAATGACTATAAAAATTTTCAGCCTTGACATTATAAGTTACTTTGAGTACCTGTGCTTTTATGATGGAGCTGAGTTTTCAAAAAACTTATTTACAGAAGGAATTTTGCTGCTAGTTTTCTAGTTCCAAGTATATAAATTCACAGAGTGTGTCAAGATTTTGTTTCAGGGCTTGGGATATCCTAGCACGGTGGTGAAGTTCTTACCAAGCATGCGCAAGGTGCTGTGTTCAATCCCTAATGCTTCAAACAAACCCAACCAAAAACCCCAACTCATCAAACATATGTTGCTGACTTTTAACAAAACTAATAATCACATTGGAAAAGAAAGCTTAAGTAACCTCTGTGTTTGTCAGGGTTCTCAGAAGAACAGAACTGATAAAATGTATGTATGCATGTATGTTAAAATGAGTTTATTACAGTGGCTTACAGACTGTAGTCTGGCTAGACCAACAATAACTAGCTCATGATGGACAGCCCAAGAATCCTGTAGTTGTTTGGCTCACAAGGCTGGATGTCTCAGCTGGTCTTCAGTAGGCTAATACCAATGAAGGAATGCCTCAGTGTAGCTAGAGTTTTCCTGCCTGGCCCACGGTCAGGGCAAATCTCTCTCACCCGCCAGTCCCACAGCCATTCAGACCCGACCAAGTAAACATAGAGACTTACATTGCTTACAAACTGTATGGCCGTGGCAGGCTTCTTGCTAACTGTTCTTATATCTTAAATTAATCCATTTCCATTAATCTATACCTTGCCACATGGCTCGTGGCTTACCGGGATCTTCCCATGCGGCTTGTCATGGTGGCGGCTGGCAGTGTCTCTCCCTCAGCCTTCCACTTCCCAGAATTCTTATCCTTGTCCCGCCTATACTTCCTGCCTAGCCAATGGCCAATCAGTGATTTATTTACTGACCAATCAGCAACACACTTGACATACAGACCATCCCACAGCACCTCAGCATTAGGATAGATGAACTTGCCAATAAGGATGAGAGCAAGCAGGCAAAATGCAAAGGCTTCCTTCTTCCATGTCCTTTTACGTTGGCTGACACCAAAAGGTGCGGCCCAGATTTATCGTGGTTCTTCTGACATCAAATGATCTGGATTGAGGGTTTGTCGTCATACTGCAAATAATCCAGTCAAGAAAAATACCTCACAGGTGTGCCCAGCTGCTTGGGATTTCGTTAAGTCCAGATGTACCCAGGTTGACTATAGATTGGTCAGATCAGCCATCACAGCTTCTCCAGTTAAAGTTCTAATCATTAAACAAAATACATGTGGCATTAAAGAGTAAGTTCAGGGCAACAGAGATGGCTCAGGGGGTGAGATCTCCTGTCAAACCTGACTGCCAGCGTTTGATCCTCAAAGACCCACAGGGAAGAAGTGAGGAGCAACTCTAGCAAACTGTTCTCTGACCTTCACACATAGACAGTAGCACATGCATGACCCCCTGCCGAGACACACACACACACACACACACACACACACACACACACACACACACACAAATAAATAAATAAACAAATGAAACAGAAGTTTTTAAGTTCAGTTTCTGGCAATTAACATTGGTGCTCCTGATTTTCCCATCATGCCCTAATATTTAGGCAGTGATTTAGTTTTGTTTTGTTTTCTTTAGTTTAGTTTAGTCTTGCTTATGTATTTCCATGATAATAATGTGTTGCTACGAGTGCTCAGCAAATCTGTTGCCTGGCTTGATGTGCAACCCATCCCATTGCTGCTATTTTTGTGTTAGAGAGATGCCCTCTGAGAAATAAAAGCCGTAGCTCTCCAACTGTTTGGGTCTGTGTAAAGCTAGCTTATTCTTGGAAAAAGTGAAATTTCCTCTTTGTTTCTTAAACACTACACTTTGAAGTATGTGTCTCCTAGAAACCAGGGTGTAATAAAGAATGCTAGGAAACTAGAACTGGAATGGTGATCAGGCCTCCTGAACGTTACAAACTTAACTGTAAGAACTGAAAATACATGTGCACATACTAATAGCAGAAGGGATTCCATTGTCAACTTTCAAGTATGAGACCACAGCTCCAGACTCAGTTTCCCTCTCCTTCACACCCTTTGAACTAGATCGTCACTAGAAGCCTCAGAACTGAAAATACATGTGCACATACTAATAGCAGAAGGGATTCCATTGTCAACTTTCAAGTATGAGACCACAGCTCCAGACTCAGTTTCCCTCTCCTTCACACCCTTTGAACTAGATCGTCACTAGAAGCCTCAGAACTGAAAATACATGTGCACATACTAATAGCAGAAGGGATTCCATTGTCAACTTTCAAGTATGAGACCACAGCTCCAGACTCAGTTTCCCTCTCCTTCACACCCTTTGAACTAGACTGTCACTAGAAGCCTCTGATGGAGATCAACTACCACTGCTTCCTACAAGACCTCCCGGCCACACCCTTAACTGATACCAGAAGTGACTTCCTGAAGCACAAATCCAAATGAATGATGACTTGACCACCCATACCTCTGCCAAAAGTCTTCAGTAGCTTTCCTGACTTTCAGAAGAACATTCAAATGTTTTACACGCACAAAACAGGATTTTTCTGACAATATTGCAGTCTGTAACTTTCTCTCCATCCTTCATAGCACACACTTCTATAAAAACACCCTGGGAGCTGATTACAAAATGCCCCACAATCTGCTCTACTTCTATTTTGAAGATTTGATCATTTTTTTAAAATAAAATTTCATTTGAAATTACCATTCAATGAGTCCTCGTTTGATAGAATATGGAACTAAAGGGACTGATTCATGATTTTTTTTTCTAAACCATAAATTCTCTAAAGTAATGAGCCATGTTATTAAAGATAACTGGGCATGCTGGCACACACCTGGAATCCCAGAACTCGGGAGGTAGAGAGAAGAGGATCACAGCAGTCTGGAAGCTAGCCTGAGCTAGGTGATAACCTCTAGACCAGCCAGGGTTGATGTTCTAAGGCCTAGGCCAGCCTGGGCTATGTGGTAAGTTCTAGAACAGCCAGGTCTATATGGTAAGTCCTAGGCCAGCCTGGGCTATATAGCAAAATCCTATTTTAACCATTCCCATGGGAAAAATATTACAGATGATGAAACTGGATAAATAATTGTTGGAAACTGATTTATAACACATGTGTACTTTTTCAACCATGGTGTTGAAAAAATTTTTCTGAAACACATACCAAGTCAATTTTTATATCTTTCAAAACAATCAAAGTAAAATACTCAGATTTTTTTCACAAAGAATAAACTGTAGATAGCACTGTGCATCAACTTGAGCTCAGTACTGAGTTGACAAGTCTCCTGGATGTGAGGAAAACAATACCCACCTTTTCCACAGAACACAACAGTATTCAGACAGTGAGTGCTTAATAGAATGTTGAAAGTTACTTTAATATGTTTTACTTTTTATAGATAAAAAATATGTTTGTAATATCTGATTTCTCCTTTAATAATGCCAACATCTCAAATGGTTTGATAAACTTCAAAAAAATCCCCACATTTAAATAATAAAATAGAGTATTTACTATCAGTCTTAAAAGATTTATTTATTTTTATTTATATGCATGGGTTATATGGGCCTATGAGTGAGTGTGTGTGTGTGTGTGTGTGTGTGTTGTGGAATATTAGCTTAAGAAGTCTTACATTCATTTATGCTGTGGAATATTTGTTTAATGATGCAAAGATTATTGCATTCTTTTATATTGCATTTATTTAACTCTGTAAAGCTGTGTTAATTTGCCTGCCTGAAAGACCTGAATGGTCTAATTAAGAGCTGAACAGCCAATAGCTAGGCAGGAGAGAGAAACAGGTGGGGCTGCCAGGCAGAGAGAAAAAAAGAGAGCAAGGAGAGGAAGGAGCGAGAAAAGGAGGAGAGGAGGATGCCAGGGGCCAGCCACTCAGCCACACAGCCACACAGCCACCCAACCACACAGCCACACAGCCACTCAGCCACTCAGCCACACAGCCACACAGCCACACAGCCACACAGCCACACAGCCACCCAACCACACAGCCACACAGCCACTCAGCCACACAGCCACACAGCCACACAGCCACCCAACCACACAGCCACACAGCCACTCAGCCACTCAGCCACACAGCCACACAGCCACACAGCCACCCAACCACACAGCCACACAGCCATACAGCCACACAGCCCCCCAGCCACACAGCCACCCAACCACACAGCTACACCCACACAGCCACACAGCCACACCCACACAGCCACACAGCCACACAGCCACAGAGCCAGGCATAGATTAAGAAGGAAAGAAAGATATATAGAATAAAGAAAGGTAAAAAGACCAGAGGCAAAATGTAGACGAGAAATGGGTTAATTTACATTAAAATTAAGTTAAAAGCTGACTAGAAACAAGCCAAGCTAAGGCCGGGGAATTAATACATAAGAATAATTCTCAGTGTATTTGGGGGGGTGGAGTTTGGTAGCATGCCACCAAAGATTAAAAATCCAATTACGTGTGTGTGTGTGTGTGTGTGTGTGTGTGTGTGTGTGTGTGTGTGTACATCCACAAAACACAGAATAGAGCATTTTATCCCCTGGAGCTGCATTTACCATTGTCTGTTACCAATGTAGGAGCTAGGATCTGGACCCTACTTCTCTGATAATCAGTGCTCTTAATCGTCAAACTATCTCACCAGGCCCACATTTACTATTCTCATTATGGAGAGTATGCATTTGGGGAAAAAATGGAGAAGCAGATCCAAAGGAAGCAGGGAGAGAGAATCTTTATCAAGGAAATATCTTCACTAAAACAGGCTGATGTTCTCTAAGTACTTCACAGAGCTTTACAACTGGGCCAACATTTGAAAAGAACAAAATGAGAAATCCACGACCATTAAGTTAAAAAATATCAGAAAAGAAGTAGTTGGGGTGGGGAGAAAGACAGAGAGAAGGAAAAGGAGGGAGGATGGAGGAGAGAGGGGGAAAAGACTGGTACAAAAACAAGGATTGTAAAATGTGTCCAATGCCCTGAAGGTAGCTGTACATATGTACGAAGCTGGCACTGTTCCCAGTTCAACCCATGAGGCTGCTGTAATTCTCACTCACTAATAGGAAATAGGCTTACTTACCCTGATGAAAAAGAAATCTCTTAAACTAAATATTAAGACATACTAGATTTCAACATCTCCCTCATTTCTGACAGTACAAATATTTATTTTTATTATTAATCTTAATAAATCTTGGAGTTCTGCCTGGTGGGGACACAAGCAGCCTTAGAGCCGCCCTCCAGATTAACATCATGCAACTGGCAGTCTCCTTTCTGAGTCAGTCGTAAAGAGAAACGTTGACTTTGAGACCAGTAAATCATTTCAGTTTACGTGTTGCCCTCCTTTCTGACACAATACATCCAGAACTGAGCCCTTTTCCTGCAAGAAATGGGGTCCTTTAAAGGTGGGTATAAAAGGGGTTTTCAGGTCATTTGATATTGAGTCCACTACACTACAGTGTAACAGCAAATTGCAATAAATTGGAAAGGATCTGTGGAAGAAATCCTGAGTCTGATATTAGTGACTAAGAACTATTTTACCTTTTTTAAAAGCAAAAGAATGAACTTGTATATAATTTGGTTAAAATCTAACAAAATATAGCCATTTTTATTGATTTTCTTTTTTCCCTGACAAAAAAAATCTTCTTGGCTTTGGATAAAATATTCTATATTCTCTCTCTCTCTCTCTCTCTCTCTCTCTCTCTCTCTCTCTGTGTGTGTGTGTGTGTGTGCGCGCGCGTGCGTGCGTGCGTGCGTGCGTGCGTGTGTGTGTGTGTATAAACATCTTAGAAATAAGTTGCAAACCTTTAATTCATTAGATATGATTTTAAAATCAATAACCAGATGAAAAAGATTAATTTCAGTGAGCACTATTGAGAATTAATGCCTCTTAGAGAACTGCCGTGTTTAAACCCAGCTTCATTCATTGAAAACAAGCCTGTACAGATGTATTCTAAGGATTTAATTTTATAACAGATATTTAAAGAAAATATTTCTCCCACATTGTTGCATTTGATCAATATATAATCTTCAGAGT
Organism: Peromyscus eremicus; assembly: GCF_949786415.1. Taxonomy (NCBI): domain Eukaryota; kingdom Metazoa; phylum Chordata; class Mammalia; order Rodentia; family Cricetidae; genus Peromyscus; species Peromyscus eremicus. The sequence goes on from NC_081427.1 coordinate 69,118,702, forward strand.
TTTTTTGGAAGCAAATATTAATTCTATGAAAAAAAAACTGTCTGCGCATCTTATCGCAGGGATCAGTGAAGCGAGAGAAGCCTTTTTCCTTGATTTTTCTCCTGCTCTGCTAAATCATCTAGGTGATCCTTTCTGTAAAAATGTAGGCAAAATCTTTTGGTTTGGGAATAAGAGCCCTCCAAGAGCTAGTATCACAGAGATCAGCTAAGAAAATCGTTTCTTGTGACTAGGTGGACATTATTTTGGCAAATATTCAGCCCAGCTCTGGCTGAGAGTAGGAACAGAGATTTTTTTGAAGGACATGGGAGAAAACAAGAATCCAACCAAAGTAAACCCACGTATAGCTTAACTGCTTCACTTCCTGAGGAAGCAAGCCCACAGTTTGGGGCTCTTAAGAGCTTGGATCTCCATACTGAACATTATTTGGGGTGTAGTGGAGGAGCAAACAGACAGGGTCTCTCTATGTAACCCCGGCTGTCCTGGAACTAACTATGTAGACCAGGCTGGCCTAGAACTCACAGAAGTCTACCTGCCTCTGCCTCCCAAGTGCTAGGATTAAAGGTGTGTGCCACTGTGCCCAGATGTGCTGTATTATGACAGTGTGCATTTGTTAGATATATCCAGTCCATACACATGACTACTATTGTATATGCACATATTAAATAACACCATTGTATTATTAACTACAAATAAGCCTGTTTGATGGATATACATCTCATTATTCGGAATACATTAGAATTCATTAGTTTTTAAAGCATACTTCCCATTAATTTGCCTTTGATGCTAACAAGCACTAGCAATGACATTTTTCAATAATGTGATCTAGGAGTCTTCAGTGCTCTCCAATATCCACTAGCAAATATACATGGTTAAATTTTTTAAATATAAATTTGAAAAAAAAAATGTGATCTCTGTATGAAGGTATAGATGCTAACAAAGAAAGACTGGTGTAGGAATAACCTTGGACACACAGACAGGAACCCCGAGTGCAAGAATGAGGACACTCAGCACTGGTATTGGAACCTACAGATCTAGACCCTGAACTTCTCCAAGCAAGCAAAACAAGTGAGCACTTTGCTCCTACTGCTGTTTTCCCTCCAGCACGCTTTCATTGATGTCATATTTTTATTCTCACAGCAACCCTACAATAGACAAAGAAGAATTGTTACTCATCCAGAGCTGAAGGAAACAAGAGGTTAGGTCAAGCAACCTGCTTACAGGCATAAAGTTGAGATTCAAAACAACAGCTCTAAGAGCAAGACTACACTTCCTGGAGATGCACTGAATACGCGCGCCTCCAACACTGTCCTCATCGTGCAACCACATGTTCGTCCTGCACTAACAAAAGCACACATGAGAGTCCCATTTGTTTTCATGTAATAGCCTTAGGGTGCATGGTTTTAAGACATCTTGCAACCTCCATTTCTGCTATTTTCTTGGCCAGCTGAGAGTATTTTTGTAAACCACCATGGTTTGTGGATGTTTTTTAACAGTTTTAATGTATAATTAATGATATAATGTTCTCCTTACTAATAATTATGAGAATAGAGCCAGAGTGATGCTATAAAATGGTGTAAGTCTCTCCCAGACACCTGGGAGACTGACATCTGTAGATCTTAAATAAGGTGAAGAAGTAGACCAGAAGAACAGAAAGATTGCCAGCCCCCCAGCTCCTGTAATGCAAACACCATGGGTCCAAAAGATGGTAGGGTTTCAGCAGGACATCAAGAGCAAGAAATCTTGCCCTGGTTCTCACTGGGCATTCAGAGAAGGCTTTGTAGCAGTTTGGCCAGTACCAGTGACTGAAGAGTTACCAACGCAGAATAATGCAGCACACTTGAGCAGAGAAGGAGGCTGAGCTAACTGCTCTGCGTTCTTCATCTCTGTGGTGCAGGAGGGACCTGGGATTTCTTCTGTGCCTCTGAAGCCGAAGTCAGAAGTGGCTGGGGGTCTAGGTGGGGAACATGCTGATGGTGTGGGGAAGGTTGATGATAAACAAGGCCCAGGGGAGCCTGTAAGACACTAGAACCAGCAGGAACCTCCCAGTAACTGAGGTTGGTGACTACATCAGCAGCACAAAAAGGGACCTTGACACCTGCCTGGGCGGTCCACCGTGCTGGAAGAGCGGCAGGAACCAGAGCAGCCAGTGCTTGCCTGCTGAAGTCAGTACAGCGGCCCTGCAGCCAACAGCAGCAGGAGAATTAGGGCCGCTTCTCCCATGCAGAGCTCTCTGGTTATCAACACTTGCCCTGAACGTGGGTGGTGAAAGGGAGAGCAGGGACTTCTGTGAATTCATCAAGAGGCCAGCGAAAAAGGATGCTAAGTGCTGTAAGTTTAAGGAGAAATTTTCCCACACTGTGTAGCACACTTAGCATGGGGTAGAAGAGGACCCAGTGAGCAAAACCACACCAGCCATAAACTGAGGAAGGAGTGATGGGCTTGCACATCTGAGATTTACCACATTTTTAAACCGCTGCAGAACCAATGAACATTTGACATTTAGAAAGTAGTTATTTTAAACTTAATGCACATTAATAATTTTCTCCTTTTAAAACAGCATTTGTTCTGGCCTCTCTTAACTCATTTGTACACAAAAACAAAGAAACTACATCTTTTTGCACCAAAGTAAACTCTACAGAATGGCAATAACATACCAACTCACTTCAAAGAGAGTTGAGAGAGTATGCTTTTTTAGAAGTGCTTTCACGGGAGAGTAGGAGAACCACCTTGAGAATGTGTACTTAGGAGACCTGGCCTCCTCCCTCATCTGCCATATGACATCATGGACGACACAGAGATGCCATTCCCTGCCCCGAACCCACTCCCCACCCATCAATGGCTGAGGCAGCTGGGAGAGCTGGCCCAGAGGTCATAAGAACTGGAGAGCTGCCCCTGTCCCCCACCAGCCACAACACTTGGGAGAGCAGACTCTGCACCTTGCCGGGGCAGCACAATAGAGCCACCCTTGTTGGCCGAGGTATGGGTGAGCCAGCCCAAAGCTGTGAGCATGGGAGAGCTGTGCCCATTACTCATGGGTCATATGGTTGCATGGGTGTGGGTGAGATGCCCTCTCCTCCCCTCCTCCCCTCCACTCCTGCCCGTCAATGTCTGAGACTGACGGAAGAGCTGGCCCTGAAGTATTAAGAGTGGGAGAGCTGTCCCTGGCCCTCTTCAGCCGAAGCATGCACCACACCCGAAAGCTGGCCCTGGAGGTGGAGGTGGGGGAGAACTGACCCTGAGAATGTAAAAGTGGGAGAACTGGCCCCGCCTCTTGTTCATCATTGCAAGAGATGAACTAGCCAGGGCAAAGCAGGAGAGCTCAGCCTGGTGGTGAGGACAACAGAGAGCTGGCAGGCTGCCCAACCCTGCTATTACCCAGACCGAGAACCAGGGTTATGAGTTGGCCCATCCCAACATCCACCTCTTCTGTGATCTGCTGGAGCATGTGAAGGGACTGCTCCTGCAGATCCAAAGCTGCAAGATTTCCATAACACAGGACAAGAGCAGGATAACCCAGAGGAGTTCCAGTGAGGGCCCAGCATCCGTAGTGTAGCCAAAACCAGAGCCCTTGAACCACTGACTCTCTGCAGTGAACACTTGCAAGTAAAGATGTACGGATAAAAGGGTACACTGCATGACTCACTGTACCACTACAACTTCCATGACAATATTGATTTTTCTTTTTTCTTTTTTTTTCTTAAACTTCATTTTATTTTATTAGGGGGAGGTTGCAAGGGCAGAGGGCTGATACAAAGGGATGGGAAATGAACGGGATGGAGACACAGGATGTGAAAGACACAAACAATAACTAAAGTAGGAAGTTAAAAAATATAAATGAATACAAATAAAAAGTGCTTTCAAATCACTTTGCAAATATAATACAATATAAATAATTCTGTATTTTTCCAACTGTTCCCAAAAGAAAATCAGGGCCTTGTCCTACTCTCCAGAGGTCAAGACAGAGTTAGGCAAAGAACTCCCTCATGTTCTGTTACATTTCCTAGTACCTATTGACCGAACCAGATGTTGGCAGGTATAAAACTGGAGACAGCTGGTTATCTAGCCCCTTAGGGCCAAATGCTCTAAAAAATCACTTTTGTAGCACACATCCTGATTCTGAATCTCTAAGCTAATTATCAGGGTTGTGATTCTCAACCTAATCATCTGTACTATGCCTCCAGAGTAAGATGAAATCTAAGAATTAACACTTAGTATGCAGAACTGTACACAGACAAAATGCAGATGGCCCACACAGGTTTAAGTCATTAAGGCAGCTTCTTTCCATGTGTGTGCTTCTTACGTTTGTGAAATCATCGAAGCTGTTCACTGAGCATCTATTGCAGGCACGTCACTTCAGAGAGACACCAGAACACATAAATGTAACCTGTTTCTTACTCCCTGTTGAACCCAGAATTTACAATAGTAAGCAGTCAAAGAGGTAGCTATATGCTATATATTTGTTCCTGTGCAGAAAACAAATTAAAAACCAATAATAATGCAGGCGTAGGATTTCCACATGAAATGATAGGTAATGAAAGCTTAGTGACAAGGCATTCTTCTAGTCGAAAGGCTGAAGTCAGCACTATTCTGCTTGTATAGGGGAGACTGGAGGCAGCATGGCTTGGCAAAGAAGAATATGGGATTACCCTGACTGTGGAGAACAATTGCAGAACCTTGAAAGGTACACAGGGAAGGAAGAGTCTTTAAAATTCTGAGTAGTGTGAAATGGGCAGGTCACAAGATATAGGTAGTCCCTTATTTGTCCCTGTTGTCCTCTCTTTGATAGGCAGGACAGCATAGTCATTAAGGGTTTGAATGATATTAATTGCTGGTCAACAGGGCTACCTACCTCTGATGGACTTCCACAGTGTTCACATGTTAAATGGGAATTAAAGTACCTTTATTGAGCTGTCATAGAAATTTTTTAAGTGGCATGGAGGTTGTATTTTTCCTGCCTACCTTACGACACTGAGAGACATAAACTTACTCTTTCTAAGATACAGATGAAACCTGAGCAAACAAAGAAGCAACAAGCAGGAGCCTTAATCTAGGAGAAGTGTGATTATGCCTTTACTAAATGGAATCGCTTATGATAATTTCATTACCAATTATGTTAGCTCCACTTCCCCCGAATTAGTTCCTTACATCCCTCCAAGATGGGTGGAGCATTCGCTGTCTCATTACTAGGAGGTGACAGTCGAGATCTGAAGCCAAGTGGACCTGATGTGAGACTAGCATCACCCACCCTGTGACAGTAGCTCAAGAAGCCCAGAAAAGTGAGGCGTGCAGATGCCTGTGAGAGAACATGTTTAATCTGCAATTTGGAGCTGCTCAGTCATTCATCCTTTACAGAAAGACCCATTCCTTCAGACACCTTTGCCCTTCACTTTTTGAAACTACTCAACAGTCTAGAGTTTTTTTTCTGGGAAGTTGCTGTGACAATATTACTGGGGAGACAGAAAAGGGTGTTTGTTTACTCGCCAAAGATAAAGGATCAGTGACAGACCAAAGCAAGGCTGCCGCCCAAGTACGATTTGTTGGACCAGTGAGTTTCTTGTGAAAAAGGGTTATTTAAGGAGCAAGAAAGACTCAGTGGCTGCTGCAGCACCAAAAGCTTATGTGAGCATGGACAGGTTCGTGAAAACCGAACCCCTGGTGCACACTGCCAGACTTCCAGATAGCCCCGAAGGCCCGAGTGTGTCTCTTTGGACAGCTAAGCTGCACTGAGCCTCTTCCAGGCAGCTGTGCTCCTCTATTTCTTCTAGCCAGTTCAGCTGGCCTCTTCCTTGGAAATCCTACTGCTAGGGCTGGAGAGATGGCTCAGTAGTTAAGAGCGCTTGTTGCTCTTCCAGAGGACTAGAGTTTGGTTTCCCACACCCATATGGTGGCTCATAACTGTGTGGCCTATCTGGGCACCACACACATGGAGCATTTACTCATTCTTACAGGCAGGCAAAACACTCATATATAAAATAAAATAAAATAAATCTAAAACAACTTTAAGACTGTATTACTTACATGCCTTTGGGGAACAAGAAGCCTTGTGCATCTGGTCAGTTTTAGGGACTTCCTAAGTCTCCTGGGTTGTCTACTTTCTGAGTCTTAATGAGTCTTTCTTTATAATTTCCTACTTTATAATGTTTTAGTTCTTAATGGACTTTTTAATGAACTTTTAAGAAAATAGATACACAACAGAGGTTTAGTGTTGACAATCTTTCTATTCATAATGAGCATCCAAACCATATTTCATGCAACGTATCTGAGCAGATCCTAGGTGAACAGAGATCTCTGGTTCTCTTTGAAACATTAAGCAAATTTACCAAAAGCAAGTAAGCAAGTGAGTAAATTAACAAGACCATAAAGCACACACACACACACACACACACACACACACACACACACACACACAATGTAAACAACTTGCACATTAGTAATAGGCAACAAAACTTGAAACTTAACTATTTATAAATCATGACATAATTTCTATTCTTCTACATATTTTTTCAAACACTTCATCAATGTCAAAAGTTGAAAATATTCATGAGCTAAAAGACCAGGGCACCAAAAGCTAAGTATGAATGCATTACACTACTCAATTAGAGATCTGCCTGAGCAGACAAAAGTTCAAGTCTGACCCTCTGAATTCACTCCCTAAAATCCACATAAAGATATATAGAAAGAACAAACTCCACAGAGTTATTCTTTGACTTGCACACACACACACACACACACACACACACACACACACACACACACTAATAATTATTACTAACTTTTTTAATTTGAAAAGAATATATTATACTGTGGCAATGCCCCACAATTGAAACAATGATAATGTAAATGTTTCTTTTTATGGAACTAGGAAATAAACCATAAGAAACTTTTAAATAAGTTGAGACTTGCCTCTCAAATACTCCTCATTATGTGAATGATGGGTAAATAATATGTAATAAAGTAATTTTTCCTTTTCTGGTTCAAGTATTACTTTAGCTGCGAGGAAATGGGAGAAAGAAGAGTCATAACTTACTTTATTAAGAACTGAAACTTTACAACACATATTTCAAATTCTAGATAAATTAAAAGTAGAGTCAGGTAGAGCACATCATTACATCTCTCCACCACCCTCATTAAATTTCACTTCAATGGGGAATTCCATCATTTTTTCCTCCAATTTTCCCATTATTCTTGTATTTTATACCAATGCTAGTGATAATCTGTTACTAATTCTTGAGAATCTTAAGCAAATTTCTTAATTGTTTCTAGTTTTTCTATACAATTACTGCTTTTTGCATGAATTATCGACTGTTCCAAAACAGACCCCGGGTGACTACTTGGCAAAAATCAACAAGCAAAGCTGAAGTCTAAAGTTCTCTCTCGGGCATCTGTGCAGCAAATTGTGTTCTTACAGCAACTCAGCTATCTAATTTTTCAAATCTTACTGGAATAGCAAGTGGCAAATTAGTGGATCTGTTATATGAATGCTATCTGCAAGTTACTTACACTACAACCTTACTTCACATTCAAGTTCTGTCTGGAGGTAATTGACTTAACAAGCAAGTATTTATCACACTTACTGCTAGAAAACATTAATTACCTTTGATCCTGCAGAACCTCACACCCACAGATGGTAAGAAAATTTGACCGTCTAAAAAGTTGCTTAGATAATTAAAATGGATATTGTATTAACAATTCCTTAGTAGCAAATGCTGTGAATGTAGGACCACCACAAACTTGAGTATTCGTTTCTTGAATTTGAGACAAAATATATAAATCATTTAGCATAAATTACAACATCCCACAAAAATACTAGAGAGTACAATGAAGACAAAGTCAATAGTTTCACCTCTCCAAAACCAATGAGGTTAAAATAGTTTTAGAGAACACAGCTGCCATCCTGTGCACATGTGACCTAAGTGCTGGCAGGCATGGAAAACATCCATCTTTCATTTTAATATCTAAGATAAAGACCACATGACTATTAATTTTTGAAGTATCTATATATTGTTTAACATTTAAGATTCACTGATAAAGGTAAGAAGTAAAAACGTTATTTTATTTCAAGTAAAAGGACACTTATGAACACAGATAAAGCAATAAATAGTATGTAATCAAAGCTGGGCATCATCCTGATGTTTCAGGGTGTGCATTTTTGTTATGGAAAATCCTATAAGCAGATGCTGGCAGGCAATGTTTCTTAAGGAAAGAGCAAACTTTATATGTAGGGGTGTGTGTAAAATACTGTTGTACTGGATTCCACCAAACTCTTGTTATGTCCATCTCCCATGTTGCATCTTCTCCAGGCAACTTTAGTGCAGTTTTAGATTGTATGTAATTTATGTTCTACTTACTTGTTCATTTAAGAAACTGATCCACATAGAAAAGAAGCTCGTGCTGCATCTAAGCTGACTGCAGGCATCTATTATTACATAGATTCTGAAGATTTTTCCGGATGCCAAGAAATATTTTTCCTCAGTACCAAGTAGATCATTTTTGAATATTTACATCTCTCATGGAAGCATCACATACCCATAATGCATCACATATTCATCATACAACTTGATTTTAATATGCAAATCTCTGTAAATATGGATATTTAAATCTTGCGGCAGGTTTCCCATAAGCAGAACATATCTATAATGCAATTTGATATTTGCCTAATACCAAAGTACAGCCCAAAAAGTTAATGCTAACCATCTATTGGTAGTGCTCACTGAAGGAGCCTTCTCCTACCATACTGAAAAGGCCAGAGTAGGTGTATCCTGAGTAGCATCCTAAACTAGAAGTTTCCTTAGAACAAAAGATAAGGACAATTCAATCTAAATTCTGACTGGCAAGAAAACGCTTACCTCTTGGCCTTTCTTAACTTAAAAGAAACACAACTAAGCTAAAAACATCAATTAACAAATGTTTAGTGAGTCTCTATTGTGTATAACCTTCCGAGTTAACACAAGAAGCAAGATATTTTCATGATAATGTTGTTATCATTCTAACTAAAGAGATGAATGTAAATTATACAGTAGATATCAGTAATATTCTAAAGGAAAATGGTGAGGACTAGCAGAGAAATGTAGAACTGGGCATGATGAGATGGAAGTGATAAGCATGTTGTAAGTAAATAACTGCATTTGTGGGATGAGAAAAGTGGAAGTTGACTAATTACTAACTTGAGCTGGAGAGTAATTGCATTAAGATACGGAATATAGGCACAAAAAAATGTCAAGCCAGGAAACATAATGGCTTAAATTCACTTTGTTGTTTTTCTCTTTAATATCAGACCTTGGGTACTTTTTTTTATCAAATCAAATACGCCCTGGAAAATACTTCTACAAGGGAGGTACATCCACTGACCCAAAGGACATTTTGAATACAGCCATTCTTTATTATCCTGGAAAGGAGTTGGTTCCAAGACCCCGTGGATACCAAAATCCAAGGCTTCTACAGTCCTATATATAAAATGGCATAGTATTGGAATATATTGAGTCCACTCCAGATTACAGGTAATATTTCACATGGTGTGAGTATGATGTTAATAGTTGTGATATCATTGATGGGATAATGAAAAGAAAATGTCTATATAAACCCATTACAAACAGCTTTTTGATTCTCAACTATTCTCTATTGACAGGTGGTAAAACACATGTAAGCAGATGCAAGGACGTGGCTCCTTCGGTTCGTAGGCACAGAGTCCCTCTGTAAAGAGGGACAGCTGCTAAATGTGTTTTAGATGAAGTTGCCAGTGGTGCCTCTAAGGTGATTTAGCAACCTTTACTAATTTGTGGTTCATTATCATATAGATGATAAGTGAACCAGTAGAGAAAAATACAATTGTCCAATGAGGGAATACAGAATGAATCAGACCTGTAGTTATCCACATTTAGGGGCCCACAGGAGCAATGGGTGGTGAGGTGGGGGGAAAATATGAGATAGAGAATTCATGAACCAAAAGAAAATAGTTTTAAGAAAGTGAGTCTCATAATTTCTGCCTCCTATTGTCCAAAGGTCAACAGTGAGAACAGAAAAACATATTCATATTGTGTTAAGCAGCCAGGTCATTTGAACCACTGACCGTGTAAGTAAGAAACAAGGGGGAGAATATGTTTTTTTCATTTTTCTAACAAGAGAGATTTGAAAGCTTAAAAACCATCTTAGAAATATAGGCCAAACCTGAAAACAGCAAAGAAGAAAAATCCAGTGTTCACTGCCAAGACAGGAACTATGTTTTTCCAGACAGGGGTGAACACTCCAGTGAGAGGTGACTGTGAAGCTTGGGGTAGTGGCCTAGCAAGAGTGCTCAGAGGAAGAGCACTTATTGCCAAGCGTGACAACCTGAGTTCTGTGTCCATAACCCACATGACTGAAGGAAAGGGCCAACTCCTTCACTTTGTCCTCTTATCTTCATGGAGACCAGTGCATGTACACACCCCACCCAAACATACCATAAATATTAAAATTTAATTTTAAAAAATTCTATGGTTAAAAAATATCCTATAGTATCATTTAACGCCATAGCTCCTTCAATCTTACACACACACACACACAAACACACACACACACATCAGACTCATCTTCCTAGAACCATACTATCTAGTAAAATTGAGGCAAAAATTAACAGGTTGTCCCAATAGACCCTATTTGTACAATACATACTGTCTAATCTCCTTTTGAGAGTTTGGGATTCCTCTCCTGGACATAGGAAAGAGCTCTCCTGATTAATCTAAGAACACAGAGCTTAGCCTATGACACAGCCCTTCTTGGCTTATGTTATATAGCAGTTTCCTGCAGGACTGAAAGAGTCTCTCCTACAGGGATGCTTATGTAGACAGGAAGTAAACAATTCAAATTAGCTTCAGGAAGTCCCTAAAACAGACCAGACTCACTCGGTCCAACCCTCCCTAACAGTACATAAAAAGACTGCTGAGAATCATCCTCAGACCAAATAAGCTACAAAGAAGACTGAGATGATCCCAACTGCCTGGAAGAAGCCGGGATTGGCTGAAATGGCTGGAGGAGACTCAGCTCAACAGAGCTATCTGAAAAAGATGCTCTCCAAGCCATCAAGCTGCCTTCAGGTTTCTGGTTTTTATGAGTAGTTACCCACGATGGAGACTTTGGTGATGTAGTTGTCTTGAGTCATTTCTACTTCTGTAAGTAACCGCAATAAAATTAATTCATTCACAAATTCGGACTGACTTTGGGGGCATCTTTGGTTCCCTGTCTGGTGTAGGCAGATGTTTGTTTACACCTCCCCAGAAATAGCACCATACTGCAGCTTAGCTGAGAACACAAGTTGTTCCTCCAGTCTGGGATTTCGTTTCATTCTGGAAGGCTGGTTGAGAAAGGGTAAATCATGTGACATCACCACACAAGCCAGGACAGTCACTTACTGTGTATGCTGGTGGCAAAAACTAATACACAGGAGAAATGGAATTCAGCGCTGTTCGCTTTTGAGTCCCTGCACATAACACAGTACTGTGGAGCTTCCGCTTTTACTGCTGAAGTGAACTAAATGGTCTAAGTTTAAATGGCCTAAAATCTTTAAAATTACTCCATCAAACAAGACAGTGCAATGTCAGGAGTACAAGGCCAGGACACAGGCAGTCAGGGTGGCAGCTTTGCTGTGGAACTGTGTGATGAACCTTTTATCTCTCTGATACTCTCCTCACCCATATTCATAACCACCAAGTTCACACATTTCTTTAAAGGTGAACACATCAAAAATTCTTGTGAAAGTGTTTAGTATACTTCAAAATGCTATATAAATAAAGGCACATTTTATTACTCTATTGTATTTAAAGTGATTTTGTAAAGCAAAATGACTACCTTTTCCCTCCAAGGTGGCTCAACTATACTTGTTCTTTTATTCTTATTTACCCCTGCTTATATAGGGTCTATGTGAAATCTGATAAACTATTTGTCTATTTATAATGGTAGCCCTAATTTGGAATCCAGAGACTAATGGCATTGGAAAATCACACTGAAAGGAGCCACCATGTACTCTGATAGATCATAAATATGGATGACTGGAAAGTAGGATGCTTCGCTTAAGATGCAAATGAGCAAAGAATGAGATGCAGGAAGTTGTGCACCGGAGATTCAAGTCCTGATGGAAAAGTCCCTGTGGGGTCACCAGGCAAAAAGCAGCTTTCTGCTGTCACTCTTGAGCAAGGCTGTAGACACTACCTCGGCCTTCCATGCAATCCTAATTGAACGGGTTACTAACAGGAAAGAAGGCATGGCATGTGAGCATGTTCGTGAAGAGACATCATCAGCTTGTGGAGGCTCTCCAGATGAGAGGCAGTGTCAGAACAACACCTCAGAAATCCGCAGCTGGATCAGTCTGATCAGCAGCGTGGCTGAAAAAGTGAGAAAGGGGAAGTACGGGCTGTGCAGCAAACGTAAATATTCATAATGAGGATGTAGACATTCCAAGGAGATAAACAGTATTCTGTGACCCAGTCTTCCCTGCCTCGGTCCTCATAACTTTTGCAAAGTGCATCCCCAAAGACCCCTTCATAGTACCATTCACCTTCAGTTAAGATTCAGGTGGATTGTAGTAGAATGTAGCAAAATACAAGGTTCAAGGCTGCAATAGTTCAGTTTAAAGAGAGTTGGACTGAAGAAAACAGAGGTCTATTTATTCATGCAGATATGGTAATAGTGAATAAATATGCAATCCCAAGTTTGGCCAATAACAGAAAGGAGGAGAAAATTTAAAAGTCAATGAGAAAAAATAGGAGCATTGCTATGTAAACTAAAACTGTAAAATATATGCTGTAAGAAGTCTCAATGGAAGCAGAAAGTAACCAGAAATGTAGTTTTTGTTTCATGCGTACTCAAATAGACTTTTTATTGCTGTGTTCGTCTACATACCTCCTCTCCACTGCCTGCTACAAGTCCCTTTTCAGAACTAATGTTACAATCCAAACAGGCCGTGTTCCCTGAAATATGGCAGTAAGTGACAGAACAGAAGGCCAAGAGAAAAAAGAAACATGAGAAAATAAGAATGAGCACACAGAGTGAAAAGAAACAAGAAAGAACAAAGGGGAGTAAAAGAAGCAGGATCGCGTGTCGTGCGCCACTTGTCTGTACACCTTTCAGAAATCCTGGCGTATGCTACCAGGGCTGCACGCCAGACCTGCAGGCTGAGTGGCAGCCTTCTCTCTAGCCTGCCTCTGCTGACCCCTTTCCTGGCAGCAGTATCTGCCCGAACTGTAAATTTCTCCAAGGCTGGTCATTTCATGAGGTTTCTGATACTTCCTGTTCTAGTTAAAAGATGAAATTCCTCGTTATGCCGGAGCACAGGAGCTTGAGACACAAAGGCCCACAAGGAAAATAAGCAAAAACAGAACTTCAATTCTCTTGAGAATCAGATCTCACAAACAGCTTGAAGCTCTTTTTAATAAAGGGGAAATTGAGCTCAAGAAAATGTTTAATTTACCCAAGTCACATCTACCACAAATTGATTCAAAGTACTTCACATCAAACAATCAAATTCACTCTCTTTAGAACAGATATATCAGTATATTTAGGGATCGGGGAAAGACTGGGAATTGAACCTAGAGCCCCATGTTTACAAGGCAAGAACCCTCCCACTGAGCTACACCCCCAGTCCAGAGAACTCAGTAACTTCATTAAGCCTTGACTCCAATAAGCTACATGCAGTGAGGATCTTACCAGATAGCTATAATCTTGTTGGTCTGCTTTAAATTATACAACCTCTTTTGACAACACATACACGATCCCTCAGAATCCACAACCTGCATGGAGGAAAAATAATAGGAAAACAATACCCATGTGAAGAACTATCCGCTACAGAGCATGTAAAAGGGCTTGGGGGAAGGGGTAATGATGAATGCCTAACAACTACTGGACTCTTTCTATCAGCCATTTGTTGTGAAATGGTTTCCTCAGAGGCTGAAGCATTCCATCCTACAGCCAGGCTCCTTAGGCCGAAAGGTAAACAATTCAAAGAAGCTTCAAGAATTCCATGAAATTGACCAGATTCACTAGGCTCCTCCCTGCCAGAGTGAACAATAAAACTGAGCATTCCCTTCAGACCCAGCAAAGCTAAGCTGCAAAAAGACTGAGGGACCAAACCAGCTGCCTGGAAGAAGCAGAACCCCCACCCCCACCCCGAGCTGCCTGGAAGAGGTTTAGACCAACTGAGGCACCTAGGAAGGACACTCTCCAACCTGCTGAGGGGCCTGTAGGCTGCACTGCGTGCTCCTGGGGACCAGCTGTGGTGAGCTGTCACGCATGCTGGGGTGGGCTTTGGTGATGCAGCTGTCTTTGAGTCATTTCTGCTCCTGTAAGTGACCCCTCACCCGTATTCCTTAAGTAACCCCAAGAGAGCTCATTGGCTCACCAACGTGGACCTTGGTGGCATCCATACTTTGCTCTGTCGTGGGATCCCTATCTGGGGTGAGGAAATGTGTGTGCTGCATCTCCCCAGGAAGTTTTGTCACACAACATCATTGAAGATTACATCATTTATTCCTTATTATAATATGATGAGAAAAGCATTATAACTAAAAAATTCGGCACAAAATATGAAACGATTGTCTTTAAGCTACATGATGAATAGCTGGTAGGATAAAAGGCAGTTTCACACTCTGTCATTTTACAGCAGAACCTCGGGCGACTCCTGAGCTAGCCTCACTTTTGAAGTCCAGCTTCACTCCGCATTCACCAGTTGCTGCGTTGGTTACTTTTCGGTTGCTGTGGCAAATGTCACTACCTAGGCAATTGACAGAAGAAAGACCTCACGTGGGCTTATAGAGGGTTCAAGTCCGTCACCTGCACAGTGGGGAGGCAGGGCAGCAGGATCGGAAAGCTGAGAGCTCACAGCCTGCACCACAGCATGAAGTAGAAAGAGAGCAAGTAATAAACATAACGGAGGTTTTTTAATCTCAAAGCCCACCCCTGTGGCAGACCTCCTCCTTCAAGACTGCACCAAATAAACCTCCCCAAAACAGTGCCACTAACCCATCACCAAGTATTCTGGTGCCTGAGACTGTGGGGGACATTTCTCATTCAAACCCCCAAGCCAATCCTTCAGTCCACATCAGGTCCCACTCTTCTCTGAGACTAGTTTGTCTGCTTATTTCTCCTCTCTCTCTCTCTCTCTCTCTCTCTCTCTCTCTCTCTCTCTCTCTCTCTCTCTCTCTCTCTCTCTCACTGTGTGTGTGTATGTGTGTGTCTCTCTGTCTCTGTGTGTGTTCTGTCTGTGTGCTTTCTCTGTCTTTCTGACTCTCTGCGTCTCTCTCTTTGTGTCTCTGTCTCTCTCTGTGTGTCTCTGTCATCTGTCTGTCTGTCTCTCTCTCTCTCCCTCTCTCCCTCTCTCTATGTATGTATCAAACTTACATGGAGCTCAAATAAGTTATTAAAATAGTAGTTATTTTATATGCCCTATAATTAGTTTAACATGTATCAGCATTCTAGTGGATGTTGTGGTATACAACTATGTCAATTTCCCCTCAAAAGAAATAGCAAGACTACATTGCTTTTTCCTTCTATGTGGCCCTTGAGTAATCTGTTTCTTGAGGAAGTGTCTATTTGCTGGTCAAAAAGTTCTGTGGTAGCCAAATCAAAGGTCCCATGCTATCTATGACAGGTGCTATGCACTGAATGACTGAGTTTTCAAAATGCCTATGTCGAAGTAATTGTTCCTGTTGATTTTATGTGGCAACACAATGTTATTCATTGAGTGGCACTGTTACTGTGCAAGAAAAGCCATGAGGCATGACAAAACCCACTACCGGAGTTTATTAGGGAAGGTGGGACAGAAGAGAATGCGCTTAGGCCTATGAAAGACATGTGCAGGGAAGTGGGGGGGGGGGCGAGGGCGGGGAGTCTGTGACCTGCTTTTTATGGATTCCCCTGCACATGCACATACGGGCTTATGGAGTTATGCCATGCATGCACGTAGATTTCATGATCACTCTGCCATGTAGCTGGGCGTGTGGCCAGTTCCACCCTAATGGAAACAAACCTGCTATGGAGTCATTTAGAATTAAATTAGGTTATAAGGGTATTGTTCTGTGATGATAGAATTGGTATAACCAAAAAGGATGAAGAAATAGCAGAAATCATTCCTCTTCAATCACATGAGGACTCAGAATGAAGTTAGTCATTGGCAAGCCAAAAACAGATCCTAACTAGGAACCGAACAAGCTATTACCTTGCCCCTGAAACTGTAGACAATCTATTTATGTTGCTTAAGCCATTCAGGCTGTAGTATTTGCCCTAGCATCCTGAACGGATTCATATAATTGGTCTTAAAAATATGGCACTGTGAGCCAGGCGGTGGTGGCGCACTTCTTTAATCCCAGCACTCGGGAGGCAGAGGCAGGTAGATCTCTGTGAGTTCGAGGCCAGCCTGGGCTACAGAGTGAGTTCCAGGAAAGGCGCAAAGCTACACAGAGAAACCCTGTCTCGAAAAACCAAAAGGACAAAAATGGCACTGTGTTGTGTGAAAGTTTCCTGCTGTAAAATGTGAGTACGATGTCTTCACTGAGTCTTCACTCATACTGAACAATTTGGAACTTACTGAGCCTTGTGTATGATGCTTACTGAACAAAATCAATAGCTTTTATTCCTAAAATACTTATTTTTAAAATGTGTTCTCTATTTAAAATCACTTGTCCAAGGTTTAACTGATCATTTAAGATGGAAATCTGTTTTTCTAATAAGCTGAAAGATTGTTGACAGACATGGCCTGGATCCTTCCTGTGAAAACCAAGAAGGGAGAAAAACATGCTTAGGTTTATTTACATGTGGGTTTAGAACGTGGTGAAATTTTTTTCCTGAGTTATTTTATCCAATATTCACTAGGTGACCTTGCGACTAATTCTACCTATATCCAGTAAAAGAAAAAAATAAACTACTAATCCAGAGAGAACCTCACATCAGAAAAGATCTCTCTTCAAAGTCCCTTAATTTTCCTGTGAACAGTGGTGTGGACAGTGAAGGGGTTATAACGGTGGCACTCTAGGCTGGCCACGGCCGAGGCAGCCATGCCCATGGAAGAGAGCGCTGGATGTTGAATCATGAGCCATGGTTACCTTTTAGAGCTTTATTAGGAGAGAGACAGAGAGAGACCGCATGGAAGACAGTGGGAATACAGGGAGAGAGAGGCCCATGGGAGGGCACGCCCGCTTTTTAGGCTGGCACACCGTCGCAGGCTGGTGAGATAACAAGGACATAATCCTTGGGGATAGCACCGCTGCACGCTCACTCACGGGCGCTATTGAAACATCAAAAGGCTTTAGAAAAATACCAGTGTTTCTAATTGGTTTTCATCTGGGAATCCTTGGCTTCTTTAGAAAGTGTGTGTGTGAGTTACGATAGGCACATGGCAAAGAAAAAGGCAAAGGCTACAGACAGCACCTCCACCGGCATCCCTCCGAGGAGCCATGAAGCCTTAAGCTGGTGTGAGGGCCTGCTAGAAAAGCTCTAGAAGTGGAGAACCTTGTGTCAAGCCCCTGCCTCATCTCCTGAGCACAGGACTTTGAGAAGATGTGTTCTCAGACACACCTCTTGTTCAGCCCCGCTCCGTTCTTCACTTAGGAATCTGCATGACGTGGCCACGGCGGGGTGGACACTTTTTCCTGAGCAGGCCACTATTTCCCCCAAACTCACACAAAATAGACGAAGGGACTTCTGAAGCTCTGTGTGCCATGGTTGACAGGACTGGCTTTTCTTGGGCTTCTCTCTGGGATCATGAAGAGAGGTTTCCACAGACAGACAAGAACAGCATGACTGTAGAGATGGCCTCTGAGTCTCACTTCCAGGGGGATTTACAGATCCACCCTAAAAACACCTCAGTCTTAGAGACCATTTCCCATGTCTACTTTTCCCTTCTGTCTTCACTTTCTGAAAAAAAATCCCTTATTCTGAAACCTAAGGACTTGGGATCTCAGTGTGTCCTGTTTATTATATTCCACCAGGAATGGTTATTTTGTATTCATGTACATGCGAAAGTTAAATTTGTTTTTTTTATCCACACATGATATGGATATATGTGTTTTTGCTTTTTTGAGGTCCTAAATACTGGAGTTCTCAGCATTAATGCCTGACTTAGCCTTGCCTATACGTGCTGGGTGGACACGTGCCTTCTGATTTTACTTCTTCATTAATTGGCTAGCTCAGCCTAACATGGTTTGTCCCTATGGAGAAGTTCCATGGAAATGATGAGAGAACATCAAAAAAGAGACAAAAACCAATGTTTTGTCCAGTTGCCAGTGTGGTAGCTTCCTAATAAAAGATGAAGGCATCAAAAACATTGGCTGTTTACACACTTATTTTAAAAAAGCAGCTCTGGAAGGGAGCTCTTCTTGGTAATACACAAACATCTGTAGCAAATCCTTCATGGCCAGTGCTTTTTAAGCATTATCTCATTAATCTTCAAAATGGCCACATAAGGCAGGTAGAGCTATTGGCTCTGCAATTTCAAATGCCCCATTTAATATGAGTAGGACAAAGTTCAGTGCCCGTGTGCCATGGATGGTCTCAGGTCCCTTGACTGAGTCCTGGCTCCCCTCATCATCTAGAGTAGGGAGCTTTCCTATCTCCATTGTCCAAGTCTTGCTGTCCATACCTGCTCCTATCACCCTCTCTTAAATCATCTGGGACTGCCTCCATGTTAGAACTTTTTAAAAAATATTATCAGCCTACAAGTCAAGCTTGTTTATCTTTCTCAGTCCCGTGTCTTCACTTATATGCTGAGTAGCATTGGGTTGAAAAGAAAAAAAAAATGTCTATTTTACCTGTTTAGTAGACTCGACCTGTCACCCTTGTATTAATATCTGACAGAGCCCCTCTGAAGATGATGCCTTAGTATAAATATAACGGTAAGAATAATAACATAAGCAGGAGGACTTGGGGAATGTCTTTCAAATGATATTATGGCACTATAAGTTTACTTTCCACCGTGAGTCTGTCTAGCAGAGAAGGGGACCTGGAGAGAAAACGATGAAACTGAGCTTACCGTCACCACTGTCCTCGATTATCTAAACCAAGGAAGCAGAAGGACAGCATTACGTTAACTTAAAGTGAATATTTACTAGATGGTAGACCTAATGTGTGTGGTGTAACCCTTACATTTTATAATCACATATGAATTTTGATGTTTTATTTGGTATACTCTATTTTCACTGTCAATTAACAGCCAATCCGTATGAATGTACTAATGCACATCTTCAATCCCAGTGCTCAGAAGGCAGATGCGGATAGATCTCTGAGTTCAAGGCAAGGCTGGTCTACAGAGCAAGTTCCAGGACAGCCAGAACTATACAGAGAAACCCTGTCTCAAAACAAAACAAAAACCTGTATCTTTACTGAAACAATTTAGAAATGCTAAATTTGGGAATCAGAAGAAAATCACCTAATAACATTTGTTGTTTTTGTCTGTGACTTCATTCCTTAAATTGTGTGTGTGTGTGTGTTTGTGCGTGCGTGCGTGCGTGCATGCGTGTGAAGTCATGCATAGGCCATCACACACATGGTGGTCGGATTACAGCATCAAGAGCTTTCTTCTGCTACTTTGTGGAATCCTAGAATCTTATCAAGTTCTTAGGCCTCTGCACAAGCGCCTCTATTCGCTGAGCTCTCTCACTGGCTCTGCGGAGCCATTCTTGCTCCAAGTGTGCACAAATCCCAAATCATTACATATTTGTCATAGTTTCTGAGGTTTTTCCTTGATGGTTCTCAGTTTTAATCTCCTGAACAGATAAAATGGCTTATCCAGGCTGAGAAGACTTCATAAGTATTAAAAACACACACTCTAATTACTTATTTAGGTTGGACATTAGAAATTGCATGAGCAACTAGCATTTAATATACATGACCACAGTTCTGCTGACCTCCCAGATCCCTCCATACAAATATGCAGGTGAAGGAACCAGCTAATCCATGAGATTTTTTTTCCAAGGTCTGTGTGTGTGTGTGTGTGTGTGTGTGTGTGTCTGTGTGTGTGTCTGTGTGTCTGTGTCTGTGGGTGTGTATGTCTGTGTCTGTGTGGGAGAGAGAGAGAAAAAAGAGAGAGACTTAACCAAGAAAACAGCAACCAGGAGATAAGCAACAAAGTCCTCACTAATAGTAGACACATAATAGGTACAAAATGTGGGATAACAACCCCCACAACTATGTCTGCTCTAAAATTATTTCAAGACATTCTGTGTAAGATAAATTTTATTTTGGTTTCCATGATTATATTTAGATAAATACAAACATCTCCAATGGTTATACAGTACCTGATACAAAACAGGTACTCAAAAACATTTTGATGAAAACTAATTCAAATATCAAATATTTGTAAATTATGGAGCTATTCTTCATGTTATATTTCAGCTTTCTTCCATTAGAGAAAACCATTGTCCATTGGCAACAGCTTAATTATATTTTAGGAGGTGGACAAAAACGTAAAATCCGTGCTCATAAAACATAAGCCTGAAGTTATCTAACTGCCTATGCACAGCCATTCTCAAGTGCCCTCCGCTTCCTCCTTAAGCACCACTTAAATGTTCCCTTATTGCCAATTCCAGATGTGTGTCTTAAATAAGTAATAAGATAATTAGCCCTGAAATATACACACTAAACAGGCCAACTCTATTAAAATAATACAAGACATTGAGAAATAAATGCATGATAAAAAAGAAGTCGTGAAAGCCAGCAGGAGCAGAATACTATGGATTCAAGGTAGGATCATGCTCATGACTCTACCTCAGCATGGGCATTTCTGGGCTCATCATGACATGGATATGATAGAAATGTAGAACCAGGCAGTGACATGAGTCTGTGTCAGCCTCCAGTCTAGGAGTGAGTTTTGTTTTCTTCCCTTCGGTTTTATTTTCTCACACACTGTAGACACTGAATATTGATGCAGCATTCCTCACCTGTAAAATAGTCTCACACTTCCTCTCAAGGACTAGCACTCAGCGTCTCTAAAATGTAAGGCTTTCTGTAACGTGTCGTCAGAGACAAGCAGGACATTTTACAGATAAGGAAAATGCTGCTTTCTGAAATTTATCATCAACCATCTCAAAAAACTGGCTCAACCCCAACATCAGAAGGAAGACTTCTCATTTTTTTTCTAACATGGAGTGCCTTATGTCCAGAATGTGTTAGCTCACAGTGAAAATCAGAGTGCTCTGAATTCTAAGAAGTAACATGGGCTTGGCTGCTTGTCTTTCTCTGAGGCAGATGCTTACTTGAGAACCAAGGCTACAAGTCCTACCACAGACTAGTAATCAGCAGGCCAGATTGGGCAGATTGTGTCCTTAACTAACTCGGCTCTTTAGCATCCCAGAGACATGTCTAGACAAGCATTCCTAAAGCAATCCAAATTGCTCAGCTGAGCAAGGTTGACGAGGATCCCACCACCACCTGGAAACGTTTAGACTTGATTGTTCAGTAAGTATTCATTGACCTTCTCCCCCATGCCTGGTACAGTAGTAGGCAGAGAAGATTCAAAGGTGGTCAAAACATAATCCTCCCTTTATATCTCATAGTCTAATAGTTATAGAAAAAAGGGAAAGAGAACTGTTCAAGATAAGGAATGGAACAGTAGAATAAAGAAGCATCAGACAGTCTTGAGTGACTGAAGTAGGCATCCTGTGGAAATGACATAGAAGAGGAGAGTTGGATGACCACTGGCATAGGACAAAGGATTCTACTGTATGGAAGGACTTTTGTCTTAGTTACTACTCTTTTGCTGTAAAGAATCACCACGTCCAAGGCAACTCTTAAAAAAAAAAATTTAATGGAAGGCTTGCTTACAGTGTCAGAAGTTTAGTGCATTATCATCATGGTGGGGGACCACACCAGGAGTGTGGCAGCCCTCAGGGCACTGGAACATTAGCTGAGAGTTGCATCCTGATCTGCCCAGAGAGAGAGAGAGAGAGAGAGAGAGAGAGAGAGAGAGAGAGAGAGGGGGCAGGGTGCCTGGCATGGGCCTTTGAAATCTCAGAGACACTCTTCCTCCAATGAGACCACAACTACTTCAACAAGGCCGCACCTCCTAATCTTTCTAAACCTTTCAAACAGTTCCACTCCCTGGCGACTAAGCAGGCAAATGTGTGATTCTATGGAGGTTCCATGCGTATTCAAGCCACCACAGTATCCCTCAGCAGGACAGGAAGTCCAGTACCTGCTGAGCACGCGTGTGACGAGAGGCAGTGAAGCAGTGTCCCTCCACACTCAGCTGTGCTCATCTATCCACCATGGAGTCCCACCTTGGGGAGATGTTCTGGGTACCGATTTCCAATCCCCAGCCAGGCCTGACTCTCAGGGTGAAGCCTAGAGTCTACATTATACAGCTTATCAAGTGATTTTTATGAAAACTGATGATGGTGAACCCCAGCAATGGCAGACAGCTGGTTTATATGCATGAATAGTAATATCTAGAAACAGAAATGATCATGGGTCACATAAAGACAGTGACAGGGGACCTTGAGTGAGTTCCTAGTCACCGATGAGTTAGTCAGCTGTCCATGATTACAATAAAATATATAAAACAGTCAGCCTACAAATAAAAACAAAGACTTATCTGGACTCAGAGTTAGAGAAGGTTTAGTTGTTGGGTGCTTAGCTCTATTTTGGGGGTGGGGCACATGGTGAGGCAGAACATCATGGTGGAAACACAAGGCAGAGAAAGCCATTCCCCTCATGGTGCCCAGGAAGCAAAGATACAGGAAGAGGCCTGAGTCCTAACATCCACTTCAGGGGCTCATGTCAGATAACCTAACACCCTTCCCACCTCCTGTATGTTCACACACACACACACACACACACACACACACACACACACATACACACACACACACACATACACACACACACACACACACACACACACACACACACACACACACACGCACTATAGTTCCATAAGCTGAGAACTAATCTTTCAATACATGAGCCATTAGGTGGTGGACACATCCAAGATCTACATTCTTTTTTTTTTTTTTTTTGGTTTTTCGAGACAGGGTCTCTCTGTGTAGCTTTGCGCCTTTCCTGGGACTCACTTGGTAGCCCAGGCTGGCCTCGAACTCACAGAGATCCGCCTGGCTCTGCCTCCCGAGTGCTGGGACTAAAGGCGTGCGCCACCACCGCCCGGCCAAGATCTACATTCTTATGCTGAAGTTTTTTAACCATTTCAAGATTTACAAGAAAAAAAGCCTATAGTTACAAACAGATTACCAAAGCAGACTTCTATCACAGAGAAAAAAAAATCCAAACTTGCAAGAGCAGCACCAGAACGTAAGAATAAAGCAAATGTTTCGGTGACATCCAGATGTTAAAAGCGAGATAAACCGGCTTCACAGGCAAACTGAATTAGGACTGGGCCAAATATGAGTCACAGGATTGGGCCAAATATGCTTCTGGAGTCAAACTAGACTGATGTTGAAGGATGCTTTCTGCAACTAAAATCTCAGGAAGGCTCATATATCTTGGGATCAGCTAGTACAGTGTGTGGTGTGCTGGGTCATGCTATACCTCAGTATTCTGACAAATGATTGGGTCTGTTTTTACTAATATCATCCATGGTTCTTATAAATATATAACTCCCAATAGTTCAATAGTTGACTCTTGTATAAATAGGTGGAAATTGTCCGTTATTTTGTTTTTATCTATTTATCTTTTTGTTTTTACTAAAGTTTCCCAACTGAAGTTTTCCCTCGCTCCTCTCCTGCCAGTTCCTCCACATCTCCCCTGTCTACTCCTGCTCCTCTGTTTCTCTTCAGATATGGGCAGGTCTTCTATGGACACCAGCCATCCAAGACATATCAAGTTACAGTGAGAGCCTAGGCACTTCCTCTTCTATAAGGCTAGATGAGGCTACCTGAAAAGAGGAATGGGTTCCAGAAGCAGGCAACTGAGTCAGAGACAGCCTCCGCTCTTACTGTTAGGAGTCTCACAAGAAGATCAATTTGTACAACCATAACATATATACAGGGGGCCAGGTCAGGCCCATGTGGAATCCCTGGCTGTCCGTTCAGTTTCTGTGAGCCCCAGTGACCCAGGTTAGGTGGTTCTGTGGGTTTTCTTGGGGTGCCCTTGACACCACAATCCTTCCTTCCTCTCTTCCACAGGATTCCCCGAGCTCCGCCTAATGTTTGGCTATGGATCTCTCATCTGTTCCCATCAGTGGCTGAGTGAAGCCTCTCTGATAACAGGTGGGCGAGGCAGGAATCTATGAGTACAGAAGAATATCTTCAGGAATCATTTCATTGACTTTGGTTTTTTGGATTTTTTTGTTTGTTTTTTGTTTTTTTTTTTGTTTTTGCCAGCCATGTTTAGTTCAGTCTCCAGCCATCTCCTGTAACCAGGCAAGACTTCCAGCGGAGGAACTGAAATGCCAGCCACAGTCCTTTCGACCTACAATTTGTCCTATCTAGTGAGAACAATGTCACCAGCTAGGATGCACAACCCCTCTGTCCACACAATTCCACCGTGGCTCCATGCACTGAACCAACATAACTATTTCTGAAAGATACTCAGGATGCTCTTAAGGCAAGGAAAGCCAGCTTCCTTACTATGGTAGAAGTAGAAGTTGTCATACGACAGCATATGTACAATCCCTCACCAAAATTGGGCATACTATCACCCTGTTCTTGGACTTCTCATCTCCCAAAACTGTAAGAAATAATGTAAAGCCCAAGCCATTCTGTCTGTGATAATTGACTGTAGCTGCCCAAACTCACTAAACACCACAGCTTGAGTTGAAACCAAGGTTTCTGCCACTGATATATCAGAAATGTTTCCATAAATGTATCTGTCTTTTCTTAATGGCTACTGTGGGCACAACAGCTGTTAGAATAAAAGCTTCAAATATAAGATTAAATGATGAGAAAATTATATAAAATGTGCATTCCAAAATCGGTAAACAATTGTATCCTGTGTAAAATTAAAATACTAGGTTTATAAAAGATGCATTCTTTATTTTATATAATCTTAGCACACAATCAGATTAGATAACTATTACAGACCTATTTAATTACAGTTTTAAAGTCATTGTTTCTCCAAGAACTGTTGCCTTACTGAAAAAGGTGAACCAAAAAATATGTTCACATAAATACATATTAAGGACGTTCAACCTACAGCAGCAATAATATTTGTATAAATAAAATGCTGTTTAACTGTTGTAATTTAACCTAATCCTGATATACAGCATTTGTATGGAGTGTGGAGGATGTCATTTCTGTGTCTTGGATAAGAAGACTGTATGTCAGGAAGAATAAATAAATCAGAGAATCCATGCCGCTGGAAGCAAGTAGCCAGGATTTCAGTCAAAAGCTTACCCAATCCCATACCAAAGCTCATTTGCTGAGATATTGCTGATTAAATTTAAGTATTTGTGTTGTGCTTTTACACGTTTAGATTTTCCTTTCCACCATTGCGCTCCGGTTCTCCAAGCTCATTCACCAAAGCACATTCAGTGTTGCACAGTACAATCCCAAGTAGCATAGGGATTCCGCATCTTTCTGTTGCCTCTTTTCCTGCCTAAAAATCAATTACGAGCAAGCAATCAAGAAAGAATTTTCAGGAAAGAGCTAGAACTATTGTTCGTGGCAATCACTGGTGTCCTGGGCTTTCCAAAATTCCTTAAGAAATTTGTGAGAAAATAAGCCAAAGAGGGTAACTAAGGCAGAATTTTCTCTTCCTGCGCCAGAGATTCTCAGCACTCATTGCATCTTAGACACAGATTAATAGCTGTCCACAAGTGAAGAAATGGAGCCCCACCCTAGGCCAATTCAATCCGACTCTCTGGAGGTTGCAACACTTTACAGCCAAAGTTACAAGTATTACAGGTTACAGCAGGTTACAGATGCTTCCAAAGTACAGCCAGAGAACCAACTACCAGATCTCAAAGACAAGAGCAAGGCAGAACTTAAAGCAGCTCACAAAGTATGCGACCATTACTCCTTCCAAGACCTACCGAAGAACTGAGCTGTGCCTAGTGCGGGGCTTGTGGGGAGGGGTAGGAGGATGGACAGTAGAATTAATGGACAGCCAGCCCTGATGTGCAAGTAGCACATGGTGGAAGCATCCTTTTCCCCCCTAAGTTCTCTAGCCCTATTTCCTCCTGTACTCAAATTTCCTCATGCCCGCCATGAGTGCATTGCAGAGACATTGCTTGTTGAAGTGACTGGTTTATTACCATCAACACCCCCAAAAAACAGTGGTGCAGTAATTCAAAGTTCATCATCAGTAAAGAATCTGAAAAGTAAAGCCTAATAACTTCATTCTTTCCATTCTATATTTAGATTTTTTTCTCTCTGAAATTTTCTTTTAGACATGTATTATTTTGTAATAATTAGCCTTCTTTATGTGTATAGAATACTTCAGAAATGCACATAACAAGCAAATACTGGTTTTCCACATCAATTTTAGCAGTACAACTATAATTCCATTTCTTTTATCATAACTGTGAATAATTACAATAGCATAGAGATTGAAACATTTATTAAACTTTATTTGAAAATTTTAAAACTGACCTACTGGTTCTTGCTCCATTATCAACTCTAACAAAGAAGAAAGATCGAACTTTGTTCTTGATTTACATGAGTAAAAATATTGTTAAATGTAAAATAATTCTTTAGATGTTTACAGTATTTCTCAAGTGAAGTTGTGGTTCTTACCACGATCCCAAGCATGTCCCACCCTTATAAAATACAAGTTATGTATTTGAAAATCTCCATAGGAATTCTTTAACTCTGTGTCAACAGACAAAGAAATCATTCCTGAAATACATCTGATGACATGATAGACTGGTAAAGTCAAATCTCTCCAGAAGCAAAAATTAACTATGATTACTTGATGTAAGACATCACTCAAACCAATCAAATGTTATTTTGGGAAATCATAAATTTATATCCAGCGTCAGTTTGTCACTCATTAAGTTCTTATAAGAATGATTAGGAAATTATCTTAATAAGTAAACGTTACTCTTAATCTCTTCTTACTTTGATGGCTTAAAAATATAAGTTTATATCAATTCATTGAGTCTCACTAAAAGTCTCTGCTTGCTTGAAAGGTTATTTATTCTCCTATTAATAAACTTCACCCAGGTTTGTAAGGAATCCTTGCCTTGCTGCAGTCTGTGACAAATGCCTTCCATGTGTTTTGACAAATATCTACCATGTGCATGACTTTCAAAAGATGGTTTCATAATTAATATTAATAAATATGTATTGAGCACCTACTGTGTTCCATGAAGTATGTGAGGTGCCAGGGACGTGTGAGACTCTAGCTACCGTGAAGGTGTTCTCACACAGGCACACCCCAGGAGCAGACTGCAGTCTTGCCAAGGTGTCATTTTAGTGACTGACATGGATCACCACCCCCTGGCAGTCAACAATGACAGCAGGCAAAGCTGCTTAACAGGGAGTTACTGATCCTCCAGCTGTATTTGCTTGTCACTACTTTGAAAGATGCTTACTTTGAAGAACTCAATCATATGGAAGGGAACAAATCACAATGCAACTTACAAATCAAAGAGCAGAGAGGCTTTGAAGCCACAAGTAAATAACCTTGTCAGAGACTCAAGAGCTCACAGAGAAGGGGGGGTGAAAATACAAAAGGATTCCACGAAGATGATGATAACAAAAATAAAGTCACATTATCCCTCAATATGTATTTTCTAAACTACATAGTCCCTCTGCCATCCCTTTCCCAAAGGAACTAGGTGAGAAGAAGAAAGTCTTTGAGTTGTGTGGGGCCCAGGGAAGGGTTATGTGGCAGCCTCCCTTCAGTGGAAGGTGGGCCCTCCAAATTGCTCCCAGCATAAATACCAGCACTCTTTTCCATCTTCATTGAAATTAGGAAATATGTCTGGTGTGTCACTGATAACTTACCAGTTCCCTGGACTGACAGTCACAGACACTCTCAGGTAGACAACAGACATCCATCTCTGGAAAGAAATGAATGCTGGCACCTATGAACTCTGTCCATGCAGCCACTGCCTCGTCCTCCATAGAAATCATACAACACATTGAGAATGTGATTCAGAAATTTACTCCATGGGGACAATAAAGACTTATAGTCAGAAAATACCTAAAAATTAAGATATTTATCCACTTTTAGTTTAGCTCAGTCCTTTGAAATTACATTAAAACCTCAGTGATTTTGACACTATTTTGTGTCAAAATCCACATGGTGATGCTGATATGTGAAATTATTGTATTTTGAATGCATTCTAGACCAACCAATCAAACTGCTGACCTCCTTTTACTCACCTGTTGGATTGGGACAGTCTTCTTACCCCTCTACCACTAGGACTCTGCTCCAACCCACAAGCATCTTGTTGTGAAGTAATAAGGAATAATATGAAATTCCACTTACTAATTTGTTCTTCTGCCTCAACTTCCATTTCACCTGCAAATCCAGATTGTTATCTACAAAAGACCCAGAAAGATTTTGTTAAAAATGAAGTAAGCATATATCACCCCTCTAATGACTTCCAACTTTACTCAAACATATGAACATCTTTTCATGTATGGTAAGGTCCACACATGTACTCCCATGCCCTGTCACTACCACAGATCCCATCAAGGGTCTCTTACTATGCTCCTGATTGATTATTCCAGGGCCTCTACTTCCTCAAAGAGTCCATTCAAAGTCTGCCCTTCTTCCAAATCACATGACTTCTCTTCCCCATCTCCATTCAAGTATCACATTCTTCAATCAAGTTATTTAAGTAACAGTCTAGCCTGAATCTCACAGCTACCTCTTTAGATAGCTTTATCACACTTGTTCTTTATCACACTTGTCAGAATATGACTGAAAATATATCTTTTGTTTAATATCTGCTTCCACCTCCAATAGTTAATATCTAATAATCCAGATTAAGGGTTTTTCTGTCTTTTTTCACTGCTGTATCCTCCACATGGATAATAATGCCTGGTACATGTAAATTCTCGGCAGGTATATGTTAAATGGGTGACTTCTTCTACTTAGTGATGTCTTTCATAACCTATCTCGGTTACTTAAAAATAATTACCTTATTAAACACCTAAAATTCAATGTTTTCACTCACTCAGATCTGATCTGTGCTCATTTAGTCTGAATGAATGCAACTCCATCTTGAAGGATAGCATGTAGCCTTATAAAGACAAAGGTATTGTAGTTTATCTTTTTAAAAATCTTATAAGTAATATATTTTCTTAGAAATCAACCTAATTTGTTCTTTCAGTTTTATTTGAAGTCTGAGAAGATCCTAATTATGATAACATTGTTTAATAAATACAATAGCTCATATAGTTATCTAATACTGAAGTTTCAAGTTCCACTAAACTTATATTAAAGTTAATCACCAAAGTTAGATGTAGCTTTGAAAGGTGGCCACAAGTGTTGGGCCACTCCTGTTGGAAGCCAGAGTTCGTGTCCCACTTTGTTTGAAGGTAGGAATGTGGAAAAACTTGTGACTGTCAGACTACTTACTTCTCAGGTCACAGTAGGTTATGCAACTTCCCCTTGCTTCCTGGTTGCTTCCTCTGGGGTCTGATTACTCTGGGACGGCCACAGTGAATCCTAGCTAAGTTTCCATCTGTCCTAGATTTGTTTCCTGTTGATGTGATAAAATATCCTGACCAAAGCAACTTAGATTTTAGATCACAGTCTGTCACAGCAGGGAAGTCAAGCAGCAGGACCTTGAGAGAACTGGTCACATGATGTCCCCAGTTAGAAAAACAGTGCAATAGATACGTGCATGTTTGTGCTTAACTAACTATCTCCAAATCCAGGGAATGGTACCAGCAACTTTTAGGTTGTGTCTTCCCATTTCAATTAACATAATCAAACAGTTTTCCTTTATCCACATGTCCATGGGCCATCTTGATCTAATCAATACTTCATTGATACTTTCTTTTAAGATTATTCTAGATTGTGTCAAATTGACAAGACTAACCATCACACCATCTTACAGCCAACATATACCGCCAGTCATTCCAATGTCACATTCCACTCCAGTCATTAGGTGGTGGCCTCAGCCTGGCTACCCTCAGGCTATGACCTTCCCTAAATTCCCAACCCATAGAGAGCAATTCATACACCAGAAACATGAGCCGGGTTCCTAACATGTGTCACATTTATTTTGTTCATGGTAAGACATGATCTGAGTAAAAATGTAGTGGAGTTTATAAGCATTAACTGATTTGAGTGTGCTAAAACACAGTGCCTAACCATTTGAGGTAAGTGACATGAGTCAGAGACGCAGAGACCCGATCCACACTGCCAGCTCACAATTTATAGCCAAGTATATTTGGTTTTAAATTCAAAATGAATGCCTTCTTTTTTTTTGTTGTTTTTTTGTTTTTTCAAGACAGGGCTTCTCTGTGTAGCTTTGCGCCTTTCCTGGATCTCGCTCTGTAGACCAGGCTGGCCTCGAACTCACAGAGATCCGCCTACCTCTGCCTCCCAAGTGCTGGGACTAAAGGCGTGTGCCACCACCGCCCGGCTGAATGCCTTCTTTTAAAAAAATATTAGTGTTTGCAGTGTTAAAAGCAAATAGATGGACTTTACCAGAGACTTAAAAATAAAGAGAATATTTTCTTTGCTCCTAGGATACATAACTTTTGGTTATATAATAGATTAAATGAACTGACAATCAACTAATTAAACATTACAAAGTGGTGGTGTAATGTTGGTATGAATATATAAATGTGCATATATTGTAATAACTATAAAATGCAAAATGCCGCCGGGCGGTGGTGGCGCACGCCTTTAGTCCCAGCACTTGGGAGGCAGAGCCAGGTGGGTCTCTGTGAGTTCGAGGCCAGCCTAGGCTACCAAGTGAGTTCCAGGAAAGGCGCAAAGCTACACAGAGAAATCCTGTCTCGAAAGAAAAAAAAATGCAAAATGCCAACAGTATAGCATTATTCTCAGTCATTTCCATTTAAACAATAGGGACTTTTGAAGCATTTTCTTTGAAAGATCATAAAATTATCCACATGTGAAAAATCCAAATTGCCATAAAGAGTAAAAAATTATCCTATTTCCACCTACAGGTAATTCAAAATTGCTGTGTAAATTTTCTTCAAACTTTTTGAAAATGAATTATCCAGAAAGGAATGTCTCTAAAGTTTCACAATAAGAAGTGTGGAGACAGAAGACAGCTTCTCTATTCCACAGTCTACAGAGCACTCACACACAAATCTCCTACACATGGCCTCTTCACACTGTTTGTTGATTGGTCTAATAAGTTTTATTGCATACAATTAATACTATAATTAGTTGGAGTGTGATTTTGTGTACCATTATATGTATGTGGACATCCTACCTGACTGTAGGGTAGCATGATAATACATCTGTGAGAGAACATTTAAGAAGGCCGAACAAAATGGGACATTTTCATGTAAGAAAACACCAACCACATGACATCAGCAGAAACTGTCCTGGAGAGCAGGTTACAAATGAGTGGTGATGTCAGAGATAAGAACAGGAATGGGAGGTGAGGCCAGATGGATTCAACAGTACTCGCCTCACACAGAAAATGTCGCTGGTGGCCGAAAGCCCGCCCGCGGGAACACACAGGAGAGAAAGATGGAGTAGATAAGATAGGTTGGGTGACTAATTGAAAGTAATTACTGAAATTCGGAATTCTCTGCATACTTCAGTTTATCATTTTAAAGTAAATGATTATTTTAAAATATTTCTGAAGTTGCCTGGAAGGCTGCTGAAATTTGTGGCTGTTTCAGCTGTAATTAACAGTGGTTGGTGCTGTTATTTTAGTTCTGAAGTAGAAGAAATTAGAGGCCTCACCATTAACTTTTACCCTCAACTGCTGAGAAAGACACCGTATTGATACAGTAGAATTGCCATGTTTCCAGGTAGAGAACAGCTCACCTGTGTGGCAGAAAGAATAGCCCTCCCGTACAGCAGTCCTCTGTGGCGGCCAGCGTGTGAGTTCAGTTACCCTCAGATGATACGGAAGGAAACTTCAATATGGCTTGATTATCAAACCATCAGCTCTATAGAGACGAAAATGATTAAGTCATGGGTAAAGCCAAGCCCTAGGTTTCCAAAAAAATAAATAGCCAGCTTTTAATTCTGGCCTGAAAATGTGACAAGCATATAGCACATAATAGGGGCTGCTTATTTCATAAGAAAAATACTTTTTAAAAGTCTCATTTTTAGGTAGAAAGGATGGCAAAATACAAGATTTAAAAAAATGGTAAAATACAAGATAAAAAAACAGAACCTACATTCTTTCTGTCAATGCTTTCAGAGAGAGTAGCACTAGGCTTTAACACTGGGTATGACTCACTAGAAAAAACAAAAACTATAAGCCAAAGGAGCCAAAAAGATCCAACTGCTTGGTACCCACAGCTCTCCCCAGGGCTCAGCGACCTGAAAAGTGAAACCTGGTCAGCCAAGAAAGGCACCTGACAGGACTCAGGCTCAGACTCTGGTGATTCATTAGCTTTAACCCTGAGCTTCCCTGGAGCCATCTAAACCCGAACACTGGGAATCCAATACCTTCTCCTATGGACATGGAGCCAGACAACCATACTTACGTGATCCACTATCTCATCACGATCATCTCAATAGTTCAGTCAGAAGATCCAAGGCAACACCATCTGGGCCTCACCCCCAGCCACACTCTGCTCCTTGCCTATAACAGAATTTTCCCAAGTACTGCCCTGAGAAAATCCCTCCCAAAGTCCTAGGGAAGACTACATCCAGCATGGGGTATGTGACGGAAAGGAATCTACATACACCACGTCCTTTTGTCCATTTACTTTATTCTTTTATGACAAAACTCTGTCTATACAACTTCAGTTCTGTCCCGAGTCTCAGTTCCTCTTTTTACTACATTTTCTGTCCCCTCACAGCCCTGGTGATAACTGAGTCCTTACACTTTTGGTCTCATCTATGTCCTCTGTTCCTTTGTCCTCTGTCTATTCTTCCTGGCTCCTTACTCCTGGCCCTGATAAACTCTACCAGAGATCTGCCTTACCCTCTACAGAATCTCTGTCTTCCTCTCCTCTCTGGCCACAGGATTCTGTGTCCATCTCTGGAATTCCACTCCAGTCCTTACTGTACCTGGTTATGCAAAAAGTCCTATTGTCCTCAGTCAATCTCTCTGCCATGCCCCTAGGCCTGGAGGAATGGGATGGTCTGAGCTTCATTTGCACAAGAAACAAAGCTATGCATCTAGGAGCCAGGTTAGTTCAGGGGCTTCAGGCACCTAGCAGGTAGTCTGGTAGCTATTCTGTTCCTCACTTGTCCTTCAAAGCTTTGTTTGGAGCTAGCCCTATCTTTGGATGTAGCTAAAAGGAGATATTCTGCAAAAGGCAGATACCCAATTCTAATGCTAAAAAGGGAGCAGGGAGCTCAGAGACAGAAGGCCCTGCCTAGTGACCTTATCCAAGTATTGGTCCGAGCAGGATGCTCATACATACACATTCTATGGAAATTATGAGCACAAGGAATTCATAGCAAGGCACAACTGAATATTAAATCTATATAACACCAAATATTCTGTGATAAATGGCTTCACATTTGATAGACCATTGGTCGGTCAAAGCATAGCTTATGTAGACAGCTGGACTCCCTATATCATTTCCTCCTGGCTCGCCACAACCTAGCCCCAACTCTACCCAGTCCAAGATAGGTTGGGTCAGCAGAAACTTTAAAAGAGGAAAATAATGACCCTTTACCTTCTGACAGGTTGTTAATTTCTTGACAGGTCATGTTGTAATAATATTTTGGTTAAATACTGTGCATTAATGCACAGTTGTTTCCAAGTCTGTCCCTTAAAATGATGGTGATGATCAGAGTGAAGACAATGACAATAACAGTCTTGTAGAACAATGTCCTCCTTTATTATCTTCATGGGGACACTGTAGCTCTCCTGGCTGCAGAAGTGAACTGTCCTTTCTAAGAGACTCGCTAGCTTTCGTATGTCATGCTGGAAGTCACTGAGTGCAGCCCTGTTCTTGCCTCCGACAGGCGCAGTCCCCACCTTCTCCTCCAGGGGCTGCTCCAACTGTGGCCACCCTGCTCAGCCACCACCCGCTCTTCACCCACAGACAACTTAACTCAAACGTCCCTACACCACACCCAACATTGCCAAACAAGGACCTTTGTTCTCAGTGTGTTTGATCATCAAAACAGCATTACATTTTCCCAAGAGAAATGCCATCTCAAGTAGTCTGATGTGTGGTAATGGGGGTGGGGATCAAATTTTGAACTTGAGCTTTCTGTTGTGACTAACGTTAATTTAAATATCCTGCATCAAAGAGCTATGCTGTGCCTCTGAGCTGCATTAAAACCCACCATGACATTTCGTTGTTTCTGAAAGCCGCAACGCAATCTGCAAAGCATTATAAACTTTAAGCACAGACTCTTATCTCTATTTTCTTGTATGCTCCAAAATTCTCCAAAATGCTGATCAGAGACAAGGCCCACATTCCAAGACTAGTGCCACAAGTTTGGTGTAAATTGAGGGAGGGAAGAATTAAAGTAACAGATGTTTGGGTTGCCTAGTCCTGTTATTTTCAAAATTTCATCAACAATGCGAAGTTTTAAATTAGAAATGTACTATAGTTGTATTGTTCCCTATGGAAATTTATAACTAAAACCAGAGTCTAGGAATTCGTTTTCAAACAAAAATTCTAACTTTGGTTTTGAGCAAGGAGGAACACATCCTCTTAGAAGAGAAGAACCTTCCGTCTGGTCAGACCCCCACCCCCACCCCTCACTCAACACGGCAGCAGGAGAAGATTCAATGGGTGGTAAGTGCTCCTACAGACTTGATGACTCCACCAGGTTGCTTCCCAGGCTTCAGCTGTCTGAGGAGAAACCGTAGGGGCTGTTCATAGTCCAGTGACAGCTAGGAGGTTTCTGTGCCTGGGCCCATCAACCCTCGGGATAGCTCCACGTGAGGTATTCTTCCTCACTTCAAAGGCTTAAGTGCTTGAGAAGCCCCCCCAGAAGGCTTGCCTGCATCAACTCAGCGATCCAGACTGTTCATCCCCTGCCAGGTTTTTCATGTCCTGTGAGGGAAGCTATTAGCTCCCTCCTGGCCTCAAAGGGAAGTGGGAACAGAGTTCCTCACTGGCTCTCTGTATCGCTGGTGGCTGTTGGCACCCATACTCTAGTATTTCAAAGTAGCACAGTACACAGAGCTTGAATTGTGTCGGATTGGGGAAGAGTGCTGATGAGGTCGTAGGTGGAGTAAACGCTGATGAGGTGGAGCCAGGCTTGAATGTCAATACCTTTTGTTGCCTTGGTGCCTACAGTCCTTTTTGTACTAGAGCAGCCTTGCCATCCTTTGTGGGAAACCACCCCAGAATACTCTGGTCTCAGTGGTCTCTCCATTTTCTGTTCACTTAAAAATACATGCAGTATCTTCTGCCAAGTCAGCACTCTATTGTATATCTACCTGTTTTAGTCTCGGGACTGTATTTTTAATTCTGACTCCACAAATTGATTTTGAGTTTCTCAAGGGCAGACAGAATGTTTTCTATTTACTGCTAGGGCCTATCACAGGAATGATAAGGAGACGGAATCCAAGAGGACCATTTGGCACATGCCTTATATTCAAAACAGATCTCAAACTTAGAGGGTTCCTTTTAAAGATTTTTGATGATATAATCAAATAAGGTTACATCTATACTTTTATCAACATACTTGCAGGAGTTTTAAAGAGAGAACTTTGTTCAAAACCTGTATTTTTGCACTTATTTGGTGTGTGTGTGTGTGTGTGTGTGTACATGTGCACACATGTGCATGTGTGCTGGGGTGGGTGTGTGTACTCACAAGTACTTGCAATAGCACAAGTGTGGAGATAAGAAGAAATCTTACAAAAGTTGGTTCCCTTCTTCCACAATGCAGATTCTAGGGACTAAATTCAGGTCATTAGACTTGGCAGCAAGGGACTTCTAACTGCTGAGCCAACTCACCAGCCACAACAACTTTAAATTTAACAGTTATCTTGACTCTATTTTGGCAGGATTTTACTGAAATTGTCTTTAAAAGCCTTAAAAATGTGTCTATCTTAGCTCACCTGTAAGTTTTCATGGCCCCTAGTACTGTACTGTTTACAAAAGATATGCTCAGAAAATCCTCCTCAGTGGTCAGCTAATATCCTGCACGTGAAAGAAACTCAAAGCTGGCATGATGTTTGGCCCGAGCACAACCAGAAGTCATTTTTTTTTTTTTGCCTTGTTCTTGATTTTGGCTGATATGGAAGTAATAAGTTCTGTTCACTGAACGTGTGGGATTGTCTTCCTTCGGGAACGTGGTGGAATAAATAGCATTCTCCTGTCCTTTGAAGTTGGGCAGAAACTTGCAACTTGTTTTGGCCAATGATTGTGATTGAAGCAGGAGTCCATCTCACTTCACTGTTCGCTTGTCTTACCATCAGGGGTCATGAAAGCCCAGAGATGGGGCCTTCCTCCACCTCGACCCAGAACAAGAACTAAGTTCTGCAACTGAACACTGAGGGCTTTGGGCCATAGAGAAGAAATGAGCCACCCACCCTCTTTGGCCTTTGTTCTTTTAGGTCACTGAAATCTTGAGAACATATCACCATGAAATCTACCTTATTGTTGATAAGAACTGTAATTAACTCATGATGTTTAATCTGCTCCTCCTCCAGTGGAACTTCCTTTGGGGATACATTTTTATATCTCAGAGGATTATTGAAACCACGGGATAAGAGAAGCACTTATTACCAGATTATGAAGTTTTACGGTAAAATAGAAGATTTCAAAGCATATCAGAAGCACAAGTGAAGAGGATAAAAAGTATTCATCAAGGAGCTGGAGAGATGCTCAGCAATTAAGAGCACCCTCTGCTCTTGTACAAGACCCAGCCTCTGTTCCCAGAACCAATATGGCAGCTCTTGA
The DNA here is from genome assembly GCF_949786415.1 of Peromyscus eremicus. Taxonomy (NCBI): domain Eukaryota; kingdom Metazoa; phylum Chordata; class Mammalia; order Rodentia; family Cricetidae; genus Peromyscus; species Peromyscus eremicus. Next base: position 69,155,559 of record NC_081427.1, read on the forward strand.
CTATCTATAACTCCAGTTAGGGCGAAACTGATGCCTTCTTCTGGATTCCATGGGTACCAGGCATGTGAGTCGTACACATTCATGCAGGCAAACATTTATACACACAAAATAAAAATAGAAGAAGTGGCCTGTGAGAAGAGCTTTGAAGAGAAGAGGAAGCTAAGAGTTATCCAGGCAGCTGACACAAGCCAGGATGGCTACTGACAAGTCTGGCTCTCCTGCTTCACTTCAGACTGTACACACTGATGGCCTGCCGTTCTTTACTTATGCCTCCAGTGCTCACAGTCATGAAGGACCAGAGCTGGCCTCAGCAAAAACCAGTCATCCTGGTTCGCTATCCACTTGCAGGTGATTCCTTAGAGGGCTAGCAATAAGGAAACTGACTGCTATCAAAGTATTACCTAACCAAAGAGACAGACATCTAGCAAATATGCTCCTTTTCTTTCCTAATGCCTTAATTCAGGTAGGCGGGAGAACGCAATGATGACCAATATGTGCCCTTCCCCTCTGCATCCAGCCGCCATTTTCTGTATTGATATTCAGTCTACTCAGTTGTTTCAGTATTGAAGTTATTAAATATAAATTCTCCAGTACATATGTAGGAACACACACACACACACACACACACACACACACACACACACACACACCCCTCAAAGGAAGTTCTCTGGTGTTAAACTATCTCTTCATACATCATATGGAACTGGTTGGGATCTGAAAAATAAATTCTCTGGTCAAGTTTGGGCCAAGTCATTCCTCCAAACAATTAATTATCTAAGCAAAGTTTAAAAGTCACAATTATGTTTTCTTTTTAAAACTGGGACTTGGTCTTTTCAGGCTTCTTTGGAATTGTATGAACCCAATTTTTCAAGTTGGAGAATTCAAAGCAGATGAAAAGCAACCAGATTTTTTTTTAAAGTAAAGAACATGAAAATCATAACCCACCCTCAGTCTTCCAGAGCTAATTATATGAATTTAAGATAGCATAATCTGAAATTCTAGAAGCACTCTCGCCAACATTCTTTGTATCTATAAAAACAGCTTATGATAATTCCAGATCAATAACGTATAAATGTCAGTACATAATTTCTAAGAGTTCTAAGCATGGCCAGTTTCTGGTGTAGTTCTTTAACGCACAGCACTGGGAGGCGTCAGACCCTGTGAATTCTGTGTCACGCAATGCCCGAGGGCAGTAGTTCAGCCTCTTGTCAGCTCATTTTCTGTGCCCACACTCTCAGAAAGCAAGCTCCTTCTGCTCTAGGGCTGCTCATCTGAGGTGAGGACAAAGCCCCAGAACTACACTTTTGTTCTCTTGTTATCATAACAGAAAATAATGTTTTCCTGGAACGTGCTTTGAGAGAAGTTTGTTCTTAGGACAGTGATCTGCCAAAACTCAGATTTTGGAAATTCTATTATCTCCACTATAAATGGAGTACTCCCAGGCTGAAGCTCCGGCCTAGTCCCCACCTTCACCTGTCAAGTCTGTCCCCAAACACTACTCATCAGAGTCAAGGCTTCCTCCTGAGCAGCATCCTGAGCTACTTCTGCCTCCGAGCTGTTGCTCACATGGTTTTAGCATGTCTGTGACCAAAGTCTGTGATACACAAATGCTTCTCTCAGCCCATCTCAATACTGTCCAGTTGTCATAGCCTACACTGAGACCCAAAGTCTCCCACAGCACTTTCCATATTCACTTTACACTCAATATTAACTCCCTTTCAGAATTCTAACAGCAGCTGTTTTATTGGCCTTCATTCCAGTACGTAGCTTGAGTGCTTTGCAGCATCATGTAATTATTTCAGTGGGTATGTCATAGGTCTTGGATCTTCACTTTGGTCCAAAGTTCACAGAGAGGAAGAAACAGATACAAAACAAAGAATAAAGCACTCAATTTTGTGTACAGAGATTTTTGTTTAGACTCATCCTCTAGAAGAAGCACCCCAAAAGCTGTTTGCCTTTAAGGTTCATATGAAAGTGAAAATAAAACTCAGGTCCTCCAGACTGTCCTAACAGGGACTCATCCACCAGGCTATTGAGCATCAAGTTATTTTCTACTTAAAGGGAACTTGGTCAGCAAATGCAGCTGAAAGTGCCATGTGTGGTACAACATTGCTATCTGCTGTTTTGTCTGATGCCTACCTTCTGACAGTGGCTGATATTTCCACTTAAAAGCCTGTATCACAATAAGGGCCACATGGCCCAAGCTTCTTTGACACATACAGGTGCCGGGATCTTGAAATGGCACACACATATCATAACAAAATGCTCAGTATAAATAAAAGGACAAAGCAGAAGCATTTTGAAAGGAATGAGATAGCTCTATCCACATCTAAATGATTTGACTGTTGGCCCTTATTGTGTTTCTGTGTATTAGATAACAATATTGTTGAGAGAAGAAGTCATTTAACTTTTCCAAGCATTTTCCAGGAAGGCTGATGCACACATATATACACACACGTAGACACACACATACATAGGCACACACAAATACACACACTAAACTCACATAGTCTTCCAGGGACTTTGTGCTTGGTGTTGACATTGCAGTTAATATCCAGGACAGATGTTCATCCACATGGAAGCAAAACGCTACTTCAGAAACTGTCTCCAGTTTGTGCACGTTGTTTTTGGTCACCAACTATTCAGCAGTGATGATTCTTTTGGACAAATATGGAGACATTTCGATTGTCATGGCTGGAGTGAATATGTTACTGGAGTATCGTTAAGCTGGAGTGAATATGTTACTGGAGTATTGTTAAACAATGAGTGGGACAACATGACGCAACAGGGACTGATTATTTCAAAATGGCCAAAATTTTCAAAATTGTGCCGAGCTTGAAAATCCCTGTTCAAAAAGAAAATGTGGTATATAATTTTAGGGTTGCTTCTTCTTTGATGAAAATAACTTTAATGATTTGTGGTGGGGGAGCTTATTCCTGAAAGCCAAAATATTATTTTAAGATAGATAATTCCAGTCTCAAGATCTAATGACAACTTGCTTTAAACAGTATCTCTGTGGAGAACAGGATAATGTTAACTTTCTTTTAAATTCATCTGTTGGTGTGAAAAATTAGGAAGGGAGCCAGACATAGTGGCACATGCCCTGAATCCCAGCACTCAGGAGGCAGAGGCAGGCAGATCTCTGTGAGTTCAAGGCCAGCTTAATCTATATAGTGAGTTCCCAGAACAGCCAGAGTTGCATAAAGGGAAGGAAGGGGAGAAAGGAAATGAGAGATCAAGCAGTGGCCTAGATTTCCAAGGACTTTCCAAGGAAATTCCCTTCTGAAGGAGACAAGATGACCCCGGCGATAGATAACTCAGTGGGCCACAAGCTAAGTAGCGACGGACAAAATCAGCTTCTCCACAGTAAGCGTCTCAGATGGCGTTGAGGTTGGTGGGACTTGATCAGGTTGGAGTTTTCTTAAAATTATTCTCATTCTCTTATAGTACTTTCAAGCCTTCAAAGTTTTAAAAAGTACAGCCTCCTGCCTGCTGTGTTTAAAAAGTTGTGGATTCTGCACTCAGGAATTTCACTAGAGACCATGTAGATAAAGTGAAAACTCCAAGGGACTCAGGGAGGGGGCAAGAACTCTGTGAGGGGCACACTGAGTGAGTCCCGGGAAGGGCTGGGTAGCAGCATCTGGAATACCTCATAGTCTTCGGATGGTCTCGCAAGACAGTGCGGAAGTCTTCAAGCCCAACCTGTCAGAGGATGAGGGTGTCACTCCCAGGAAGGAGTCTATCCTGACTCCATCTGGGCCCTATAGCAAGCAGAAGGACAGATTTTGAAACGCATTAGCTCTTCCCTTGTCCGGTACAGTCCCTTTTTGTGTTTAAAGGTCTGCCCGGTATGTTCTTTTAGCCCCTCACAAGATGCTTGTGTGGAGCTATTTCAGTGATGAGAGGACATGTTTTCTAGACTCAGGCTCAACCCTACTGTGTCTTGACAAGTCCTTTTTTTCTTGTCACTTGCACTCAGTCCTCTGCTTACTTGTTCACATCTCAATAAAACAGCTGCCACTGAGAACAGAAGTAAAGCAAAGGGTGACCACAGCAAGAAGAGAGAGCAGGCAGCTTCAGACACTGACCAGATCAAGAAGCACTTCACCCGGATGATAGCTTCGCCTGGCAATGGCCCAAGCCCTGCTGCTGAGAACCCTGCCTCAGGGTACTTTGGCGTGTCGCCAACCTCTGTCATGTAATGACTGCCAGCCCTTTTCCAGACTTAGAACTACTTTGTTAGAGACCCATCATTACCCACCAAAGAATGTCTAAGGGAAAATTGAGTTGAATAAATTATTAGCAATTTCATAATAAACTTCAAGTCATCTTCCATACATTTTCTTCAAACTGCCAGAGTAATTTATATATTAAACATTTAGATAGTACTATCCTTCCTTGTCAGCTCTCCCTGGTGCAAGATTCTTCAAAGTAGACCATTATATTCCAGGAGGGTTGAAGCTATGAAAGGCCTCGAGGCAGACGAAGCTGGAAGCCTTCTCAGAAGCTTGCCAGTTCTGAGAGTTTATGGTTTTATGGTATCGATGAAGACCTGATAGCATTCAGAAACTTTCCCCACAAGAGAAAGGAAGTCATCAGGGGAGCCAGCCTTAGCGATAGCTTTATGACTTGGGCAATAGTCCTCTAAAATACAGAAGATACTTTTAACCCCAGATAGTGGTGTTGGGCCTTTATTTCTTTAGTTATTTTGCAGGAGGTGGTCACTGGAAGGCAATATTTGTTTGCATTTGTATTCATTGCAAAGGCAGGGTGCAGAAGGACAGCTGAGCCTCAAAAGAGCATCATGAGAATTTTGGTTTGGATAATAGACAGAATTTCAAACATGGCCAGCAGCTATTTTTCTAGTAATAACATAGAGTGGAGTTCATTTCTCTCTCACATCTTGCATGTATGCTTGCCAGACCAAATCTGAATAAGTAGAGTAACCTCCAAGAAAGTTAGTATGAAGTTTTCTTAAAACACCAGGGACATGAGAAATGCCCCCTCAGAGTGCTCTGCACTCTAGTCCATATGGCTTTTGGTTGCTCTGATAGTAAAATTACTGTACACATTGTTCTCATCTTCTTTATGAAGAATAGTAGAACACAGACATGCCATTAAACTCGCAAACTGTGTGCATGCAATCTCTCTCTCTCTCTTTCTCTCTCTCTCTCTCTCTCTCTCTCTCTCTCTCTCTCTCTCTCTCTCTCTCTCACACACACACACACACACACACACACACACACAAATGCTCAGCTTGTCAACAACTTCAGCAAAGTAAAATACAAATGATAATTAGAAACATGTGTCCCTAGCAAAGAGGCCCAGAAACTAAAAGGTCATCTTTTTCCAAATGACCTAATTAGAAGAGCCTGGAGTGCTGGCTACAGTATAATGGTTTTACACAGCTTTTAACTCAGATTTCCTGTTTTAAAACAGTGCAATTTACTGCCCCTGCAGCAAATATGAATTGTCACTTAATGCCAACAAAATTAGGCCTCCCAACAACACCTGCCTCCAGCAATCTACTCATTGTTAGGCCCATCGGCTGAGGATTGCTGATTTGCCATCCCAGAATGACCATTTAGAATGTAATGCTAGGATTACTGCCAAGTTGTGAACAACGATTTCATGTAGAAGAGAGCCTGCTTGGTACTTTACATTGATGCCAATTGAAATATGCATGAATAGACCAAAGGGAAAAGCAGTTGTTCTGAATCACACTGTTAGTGAATGCTTCTTCGATTCCCTTTTCTGGTCCCAGAGCTAGGATTTTGATGCTGAATAATTTTAATTGCCCAGAGACAACAGATACACAGTGGTTGAAAATGATGCATGGTGAGAACTCAAACAGACACCCAAATAGAATTGTCAATTTAAATAGATGCCGCGGTAAATTTGTATTTAATCTCTCTCATATTTATTCAATATGTTGTGATGTTTCATTAAGGATTCATTTTGCTTGTCTGTTTTGTTGCCTCGATACTCCCATCTGAACACCTAACTAATGCGTTGTACAGTGATGTTTACCCAAAGTCACGAAGAAAAAAAACCTCAAGAGCAGCAATAAAGACCCAACTCTACACATATTTCTCAGCTACCTTTGTAGCTCAGCATCGCCATAGGACTGAGTGTGAATCTGCAAGATAGAAAAATAAAGAGCTTCCAAGATGCTTTTCTGGAGATGGTCTACTTGCGATCTCTGTCTGCCTGTTGTTGGCTCTACACTGATTATTCAAGAATAGCCTTGGGTAATACACCTTACCCTTGACAACCCTGGTTGACTTACATACATAGGTGCTCTTTCATGGGAGAAATTAAGTATCATTCTTACCATACTAGAGATTAAGCTCACTTTGGTGTAGTAAGTTAACCTGTACCTTAACTAACAAACACAAAAGGGACATCAGGACGTTGACTGTGTCAGTGTGCACTCACAAATGATCACGACACAGCGAGCCAACAACAGAGTGCACACTCAGGAGTGGCTATGCCGTGTCGGCCAGATAGGGAGACTAGATCATCACAGGTGTCCTCTGTGCTTCTGGAGCAATGATGAAAGTGCCCAGCTGAATACATCTTAAACTCTATCTCCACCATTAAGCAATGCATGATAACTACACCACTTCCTTAATATTTGTGTTCTGGCATGACTTATTTAGACATTGCACAGTTATTGCCCCTCTCCCATACATCGTGAAATACACAGATTAGGATACAAAGCATAGCACTTGAAGATTTCCCACAGCTCTGTAGTATTAGACTGTTTTAAAGAATCTCCCTGACTTTCTCTTGATTTCCATGGAAACACATCATTATGCTTCCCACCCTACTGCTCTGATTATTCTGTTCATTTACTAGGTTGATGTTGTCTCTCAGTGCTCCCTGATAAAGGTTTCCTCCGACGTTCAATACCAGGTGTTCTCTCTGTGTGTTTTTTCCTTTTGAAATAACATTAGATCTCTCAGCTTCAAAGACCGTCTTTGATCGAAATGATGCTCATCCATCTTTGTGCATGAACTTTCACACTGACTTCAGCTTCATGGTCACCTTTGTTCCTGATTGAGGCGCTTCCTATAAAATCCTAACATGTCCAGAATTAAAATAAATTTACTTTCATTCTCATAACCCACCTAGAATGTCCCCCTGATCTATTCCCAAGTCTATGCACAAATGTTCTTATCTCTCTTTGTGGTGTTAACCAATATTCCTGGACAAAGATGAAAGCAGAAGTTCCATCTGATATATAGTAATATTTTATTATTATTATTATTATTATTATTATTATTATTATTATTTTATTATTATTGTTGTTATATCTCCGTGGCTGCCCTAATTCCTTGAAGTTCAATCATGAAAGGAAACAGTCATTTGCCTTCTCTCGGAGGATGTTTTTAAATTTTTTTTATGCAGGGAAAGGTAGGCAGGCAAGGGATGGAAGAATAACATAGCCTAACATACCAGCACATCAGTTCTGACAAGCGTTGGAAGGAGGGCTGGGGATGTAGTTCCGCTGGTAGATTGCCGGCCTGGCCTGAAGGAGGCCCTGGGTTCACATGAACCGTATGTGGTTGTGCTCACCTATGATGCCAACATCTGAGACACAATGGCAGAAGGATCAAAACTTCAAGGTCATCATTGAGAACATACAAGCTGGAGGCCAGTCTAGGCTATATGACACCTTCTCACAAAGAGAAAAAAATAGAAATGTCAACAACAAAGTTCCCTTTCTTTTCAAGGCCTCTGACTTTCACACCTGTTGGTTATGTCAGACAGATTTCTTCAGTGTAACCCTTCTGCACTGTTACCCTGGAGCAAAATCAGTGCAGTATTCCTGGATACTTCCATTTCTGTTGCTATAAAATGGGACACTGTAAGTTTCCTCTCCCAGCCTTGCATGTGGTTAATGTTAAGCCAACTGTCTATTGTTCTATTTCAGATTCTAATTTTAGTTCTTGGACTATTTCTTATACATGCTTACACGTTTCAAAAAAGATACATTTGTCTTCTTATGCTTCAGTTCTCACTCACAAACTTTTTCTGATTTGCTTCCTCAGTCTAGGTTCTCCGGTGTGAAGAAACATAAGAGGAAAGCGTATCTGCTGAGTCTCTAAGACTGCTTAGGGGTCAGGTTTAGCGGCCACTGAGGAGCAATGCTCACACCATGCTAACACACTGATCAGCACAGAACGACATATACCGCCAGGGAACTCATGAGAAGGCATCAGAAATTGCTGCCCTAGAAGGCCATTTATCTCTGAAACCACCTTCTCCAGGGAGTAGCTACCCATTGTGGAGGTTCTTTCTGTTGTCACTTCTGAAGTCTCCCTCAGAGCCTCCGTCGGTGATGACTCAGGTACATGATGGCCCCATATCTATCACGGAAGCTGGAAACGTAAGATGCTTTCATCAGGCCTAGAGACTGTGTCTTTTAGTCATGTCAGAAGTTACATCCATAAAGTCTCGCCAACATGACTGCCTAAATGTGACCTGAACAGGGATAACACTAGACAATGCCACAGTGGGCAGGGACGGCCCGTGAGGCCCAGCCTATGCAAAGTGGGCAGGGATGGCCCGTGAGGCCCCAGCCTACGCAAAGAACTTCAGGCCACCAAGGAAGGCTGAGAGTGGGAGAAGCAGTCTTCCTGAGGGAAGAGCACACCAACTGGTTTTCCAATACCAAATGGCCAGCCCTGAAAACATGCATATGAGTAACACTATACAGACTGAGCTTGTTATATTTAGGAATATATATAGGTATATGCATGTAATAGCAATTAATATAAAAGAGGCCGTGAACTTGAAAGAGAAAAAGGAAGGGTATATGGGAAGACTTGGAAGGACAAAAGGAAAGAGGAAAATGTTGTACTTGCATTAATCTCAAAAGCAGAAATATTATAAAACTAGAAAGCATATTAAACAAACAGGATGGAAAATATCCATCACGTTCACTCCCTTTATCCCCTTCCCAGCATCTCTGTCTTTTCTGAAATTTTTGTCTTTTTGTCTCTCTTATCAGAGAGAAAGTATGCGTATCTTTTCTCTCCTTAATTTCCTGGGTTCAGCAACCGATACTTTGAAGTTGTCCACTGCATATCCAGCATATTTCTGATGTCAGAAGGTCCCAGGAGAAATATAAATAGTGATTGAGCTGAAAGTCTTGAAGTTGACATGTAGAGGTAAATAATTCTAGATATGTAAGGAATATTTAAACTAAGACCTATAATTATATGTCAAGAAATCACAAAAGGAGAAATTCACAGGTGAATTTAAAATTCAACTGGGATTTGAGTTTGGACCCAAGATGTGGATCATATACGTGAGTTTATCTTGAGCTTTGCTCAAGCTCTCACTAAAAAAGTAGTAATAAATGAAAAGAATGAACTGTAGTAAGTATAAATAGAGCATCAATGCACAGTACATATGCACATGTACTTTAATATTTTTCCACTGAGAGAATGACCCACAACAATCCCATTTAACTGCTCAGGTACCCACCATCGAATCTGGAGACTACATCAGCAGACGAGACTTCAGTGAAACTATGGAAATGTTTAGCAAGCAGAGATGTGACAGCTGGGACAGAAAAACCCACAGAGGAGAAACTGAGGAACGCAGCTAATGACAGTTAATGATGTAGAGGACGACCTACTCCAGCTGTAGACTGACATCCCATGGGCCTTAGAAAGCCCAGAAAGCAGCTCTCTGCCCTTGGGAAGGGGATGAATATCTTTCCTGTGGAAAATGGAACAAGCTAGAGAAAGGCTATCCATATGCAGGACTTCTGGGATGAGTGTCATAACTGCAACTAATAAGCACAGAGTCCCTCCCAGCACATAGGCCACAAACTTCTCATCCAACTTCTGAAAATTCTGCTTTTTTTTTTTTGCTTTTTTTTTTTTTTTTTCGAGACAGGGTTTCTCTGTGTAGCTTTGCGCCTTTCCTGGAGCTCACTTGGTAGCCCAGGCTGGCCTCGAACTCACAGAGATCCGCCTGGCTCTGCCTCCCCAGTGCTGGGATTAAAGGCGTGCGCCACCACTGCCCGGCGAAATTCTGCTTTTAAATAATAGACTTAACCATCGGACCTGAGGAAAATGTTCTACATGTGACAGAGTTAAGAATAAATGAGATATGGAACACCATAGACAGAAAAGTACAGATATTTTTCAAACCATGTAATGCATGTACTACTTTTTCACATGACTAAAGTGTTTTGAAAAAGTTAAGAAGAAAAAACAGAAATTGATACATAATAATGAAACAAAAACTTAAGGATTGGGTCAGAAAACAAATGCAAACTATAAAAAGATAAAACAAAAACTAGAAAATAGAAACACTGACAAAACTGTATAAAAAATAAAGCTTTGGTCCCGGATATTCAATACTTAATAATAAAGAAAACAGAAAAAATGGGAAAAGGAAAATTACCAAAGAAAACAAAGTAAAATTTTCAAATATTATGTAACTGGTCTCTAGCTTCCAACACTCCACCAAAAGAACAGAAATATTATTTAAGAAATGAAAATAACCATGCTGAAGGAAGTCCTAGGAATTTTTCATGGCACTATGAATAATACATTGCTATGAATAAATGCACAGTACATATGCACATGTACTCTAATATTTTTCCAACATGAAGGAAGACCCATGTCTCTTACACAGAAGTTAAAATTATCAACATAACTCCCACACCTAGGGCGCAGGAAACACTACAAAAGAGGGGGGTGGGAATCTTATCAGAGCCAGAAGAACAAAGAGTTTTCTGTAAGATTGTGTCTCGTAGTATTGTCAGAATTTACACCCATAAAATTTCCCCAACATGACTGCTTAAACACGAGCTGAACAAGGACAACACCAACAGACATAGTAGCTCTGGTTGGAGGAACACCAAGAACTGCTGGCACCTAGTGTGTGCTGAGAGAGGAGGAACAGTCTTCCCCAAGGAAGAGCACACCCATTGCTGATCTAATAGCAAATGATCAGTCCTGAAAATACATACATATGTGAGTAACATTGGACAGACTGAGCAGGGTGTTAGGAGTGTGTGTGTGTGTGTGTGTGTGTGTGTGTGTGTGTAATAACAGTTAATGAAAAAGAGCTCATAAATTTTAAAGAAAGCAAGGAGGGATATATGGAAGGGTTTGGATGGAAGAAGAGGAAGGGAGAAATGAAATAATTTTTTTAAAAGAATGCCAGTTCTCAACAGCACTAAAAAAGAAGGAATAAAAATGCTTCAAATTTCTGAAGCAAAGCAATGTCAAAACTAGTTTTTCTAAATGCAAGCCAAACTAGAAATAAAATATTTAAATATAAAGATTCTATCAGGCAGGAAAGACAAATTCAATTTTTCTCAAACATATCTATCACAGGAAGTTGCTTGAGAAAGAGGAGAGGATGTAAAAGAAGCAACTCCTCAAACCAAGAAGGTAGCAAGAGCAGCCTGAGGTCACAAACTCATCCCAGGTTGGGCATTAACCCTCCCACATAGAAACAAGATTATGAGTCATGAGAACACCAGCAGAAACAAATATCTTTTTTCTTTTTTATTAATTCAAAGTTCATACAATATATTCTGAGTACGGTCCCCCCCCCCAATCCCTACCTCCCCACTCATCCAACTCCACATTTTCTTCAGAAAACAAACAGGCAAATTTAAAAAAACAAACGAACAAACAAAGGTTTTTAAACCAGAATTAAAAATAAAACAAAAAAGGGTGAGAAACACACATATACACACACTAAAATAAAAATCACAAAATTGGAAATCGTATTATACAAGCAAAATAACAGTAAGATAAAAATTCCCAAACAAAGCAATATGAGACAAAAAAAAAAAATAGACAAAAACACCATTGAGTTCATTTTGTGTTGGCCGTCACAGTTGGGCATGGGGCCTACCCTTAAGTGTACTTTATAGACCTAGTGAGACTCCATCCATCGGAGAAAACTAATTTTTCCTTTGTGAGTGATTGTTAATTGGAGATAGCTTCTTGGTTGGGGATGGAAGCTCATGTCCACATCTCTCTCAGCAATGGGACTCCATCTGGCGTGGACCCGTGCTGTCCCTGTGCATGCTGCACAGTCTCTGTGAGTTCATGTCAGTCCTGCTGTGTATAGAACACAGTTCTCCTGGTGTCCTCCGTCCTCACTGGCTCTTACATTCTTTCCACTCCCTCTTCCACAAAGCTTCCTAGGCCTGAGAGGAAGGGTTTGGTGGACGGACACACATTCCATTTAAGACTGAGGGTTCCAAGCACTCTCTGATGACTATCCTTGTTTGTCAACTTGACTACATCTAGAGTTAACTAAAACCCCAAAATAGGATATCTGTGAGGGATTTTTGCTTAATTTGAAGTAAGAAAACCCACGTTTAATCCAGATCTTTGAGATAGGAAGATGCACCTTGAATCCAGATCATTTCAGCTGGGAAACCTCTAATCTGGGCCACACCTTCTGCTGGAAGTCTAAATAAGGACATGGAAGAAGGAGGCTTTTGTTCTTTGCCTTATTGTTCTCACCTTGCTAGCAAGTCCATTCCTTCACTAACATGAGAGCCCACTTCTTTGGCATTCCAGTGTCTACTGAAGACCAGCTGAGACATCCAGCCTTGGACTGAGCGACTACTGGGTTCTTGGACTTTCGGTTCATAGTCAGCTGTTGCTGGGTTAGCTAGACCACAGCCTGTAAGTCATTCTAATAAATCTCCTTTCTATATATAGATACTCATTCTATAAGTCCGGTTACTCTAGAGAACTCTGAGTAATGCAGTCTATCACTCTCAGCACATTGTCCAGTTGTGGGTCTCGATATTAGTTCCTGTCTACTGCAGGAGGCAGCTTTTCTGGTCATGGCTGAGAGAGGCTGATCTATGAGTATGGCACATAACAAAATGTTAGGAGTCACTTTATTGCTATGTTCACGGAGCAGAACAAATGTATTTGGTTTTCCCTAGGCCTATGGCCTATCTAGTCTTAGATTCTTGGCTGCCCGAGCAGTGTCAGGCATGGGCTCCATCTCTCATGGAGTGGGTCTTAAATCCAATCAAATACTGGTTGATTAGTCCCACAATGGGAAACAAATATCTTAAAACATTTTTTAAAATTCCTAATTTGGTGAAGGACTTTTAAAATAAATTTGATGTCATTAGAAGGAGGAAGTAACAGAAAAAAAAAGATAGGTAGGCAATAATAACCCATAGAAGACTGTAAACCAAGAACAACACTCTTTAGGGACCAAATAATATTCATATAATAGCAATAAAAGCTGATTTTATAAAATACGTTATTATTATGGAGAGGAGGTAGGTAGATGAGGGAAATGAAAATATACAATGCTTTCTATCGGGGCAGGAGGCAAATGAGAAATCACACTTACACAACTTCACAGCTTCTATGGTAGATTATTTTATCTGAGAAGGAGTGCTGAGGAGTTGGGGAAACAGGGAGAGATGAGATATTTTTAATATTTTTAACCAGGTTTTTGTTTGTTTGTTTGGTTGTTGTTTTTTTGTTTTTGTTTTTGTTTTTGTTTTATGTGTGTGTGTGTGTGTGTGTGTGTGTGTGTGTGTGTGTGTGTGCTATTCCCACTAGTACCATGTGTTTTGGTTAATATTGGTCAATATTGTCAACTTAACAAGATCTAGACCACTGTAGGAAGCAAACCTCTAGGCATGCCTGTGGGGATTATTTAGACTGGGCTCATTGAGATGGGGAGATCCACCTTCACTACGTGTGATACCATGCCATGGTCCGGGATCTTGGACTGAGTCAGAAAACAAGCTAACTGCTCATCTGTCTGTTTCCTGGCTGTGGATGCAAGTTGACCAGTTGATCCCCTACTCTTATCGCCATACCCCCCCCCCATGCTGTGATAGACAATGTTCCCTAGAGCTATAAGTCAAAATAAACCCTTCCTTAGATTTCCTCTTGTCAAAAACTCTGCTCCAACAATTGGGAAAGTGACTAATATGGAAAGTTGGTGAGAGTGGGCCTATTCCCGTGATAAACCATTTGTTCTTTGGAATTAGCTTGTCAGAAAAACATGGCAGAGTTTGAATCTTTGGGCTAGAAAAGCCTTTTTTTTTTATTAAGAAATTTTTTATTCATTTTACATACCAATCACAGATCCCCCTCTTCCCTCCTCCCACCCTTCCATCTTCCCTCCCAACCCACCCCCCATTCCCCCCTACAAGAAGGTAAGGTCTCTCATGGGGAGTCAGCAGAGCCTGGTACATTCAATAGAGGCAGGTCCAAGCCCCTCCCCCTGCCTCAAGGCTGTGCGAGGTGTCCCACCATAGGTGGTAGAAAAGCCTTTGAATACTGTAAGCACAGTCTCTTGGGCCATTGTAGTAGGAAGGACAGGATACTGGGAGAAACATCAACAGAAAATGTCCAACCCAAGAAGTTTACAAAGAAAACAAGGACTCCATAAAGAACTAAAAGAGGGGTGGGCCTTTTGTGTGATATTCTGGCCAATCATCTAGCAGCATTTTGCCCATGCTCTGAGAACTTGAGCAAGAAAGAATTTTAAAACAACAAACTAATTTACTTGGTGGGGAAAATTTCAAAGTCAGGCAGCATTCAATTAATGTGATTCCTGCTCACTGCTCTCATCCAGGACTATGTGAGAGAGCCACAGACACTGCAGAAAGGTAAGAAAAATATGAAGTTTAGCAAGGAAAGGTGTGAGAACAAGCTTGAAGTTGAGACAAGAAGAATGCAGATGAAAAGCACCTGTAACTGTTAGAAAGATGAGTGCCTTTAAAAGGAAATTTGGTGTTTTAAACTGTCTTAAGAGGAAAGGTGGCCTGAGGGGAAATTCTGAGCCGTCAATGGTGACATCATTTAATGAATGAAAGATTAAGGATGGAGGAGGAGGTCATAGGGTCTTGTACCATGGATCCAGATAGCTGCTGAGGCCAGCCAATATGTTACAGGGTCAGAGGCTCTCAATGAAGCTCTAACGAGCAAATGAGTGAAGCTATGAAAGTGAAGTTTAAGACGTAATGGGGATCCCAGCATCCAAGAGATGCTAGATCAATGGGACGTCTGCTGAGAAAAGCCACAGTCATGGAAAGGAGCTGCTGGCATCATAGCTAGAAGAGGGGTTGGAGCCTGCTCCCCGCTCCTGAAGGGTTCTTAGATGGAGGAGAGAGGAAGGAGGAAATATCGGATAAAAAGAGAGAGCTAGCCGAACAGAAGAAAGACAGAAACACAGGATAGCTCCCGGAGGGCCTGGATCAATACCCAACAGGCACTTCGTTTATTCAAAAGGGCTGGGCGGTGGTGGCACATGCCTTTAATCTCAGCACTCAGGAGGCAGAGCCAGGCGGATCTCTGTGAGTTAGAGGCCAGCCCGGGCTACCAAGTGAGTTCCAGGAAAGGCGCAAAGCTACACAGAGAAACCCTGTCTCGAAAAACCAAAAAAAGGGGGGGGGGGGCTTTTTATAACAATGCCAAGGGGAGGTGCAAAAGACTTCCCCTTGCAAGACCAAAGCACACAGTACAGCCAAGTGTAGACCCTTCCAAATACCTGGTAACCACGCCCGTGGCCAAATCATCTCCTTATGCAGCCCTGCTGGGTAAAGCAAGCTCACATTCTCTGACTCTGAGTAATTTCTCTGAGGGCTCCCACAGAGAAGGACTACTCAAGTGCTTTAGAGCCCAGATGACACCATCGTGAGTTCTAACTCCATCATGAGTTCCAAATACCGGATATGAAGCTGCAGCATTTGGTGTTTTTCCTGCAGGGTTTTGGCCTTGCTTTGGTCTGATCATTCCTTGCTATGCCTCATTCTTCCCTTCTGGGAATGTTTATTCCATGCCATTGCATATTGGTAGCATGTCACTTGTTGATGTAATAGGGGCTCACAATTAAGAGCTTGCCTGTGTCTGAGGTGATAGTCTGCTCTTATACTTTTAACCAGTGTAGGAATTATTGAAAAATAAAAGAAGTTGTGAAGTTGGACTGAATGAATTGTACATTATGAGATGGCCACAAACCTATGGAGATTAAAGGTGTAAGGTTATGGCATAAGTATGGTGGGTCTGAATATCAAGTTGACAAGGGGTGGGCTTGTGATAGTTAATATTGACTGGCAGATTGACAGGCTCTAGAACCAGGTAGAAGGCAAGTCTCTGGGCATGCCTATGAGAGGTCATCTAGATGTGGTTGATTGAGATGGGAGGACCCACCTTAACTACAGGTGGAGCCATTCCATGGGCTGAGGTCCTGGACAGAGGAAAAAGGAGACAGTAAGTTGATCACCAGCCATGGTCATTCTCTGCTTCCTGCAGATGCAAGCTGACCTGCTTCTGCCACATGGCTTTTCTGCCGAGACGGGATGTGTCCCTTGAACTGCAAGCCAGACTACATACTTCTTCCTTAACTTACCTCCCATCAGGTATTTTGTTCCAGGATACAAAAAGGACTTCATATATCCTGTGAGGACTAATTTTACCTCCTAATGTTTGCAGTAAACAAATGAGCAACGTGACTGTGATTCAGCAAGGCAGACAATATGAAAGCACACATCAGAAAAACTGAGAAGGCCTGAGAGGGCAAAACACTCTGGAAGTCTGGCCTGGTGCACAAACTTGGCCTGCCAGAATAGGGCTGTGGAAACAAAACGGAGCTTGAGAGAAAAGGCAGCGCTAGGTTTCTGAGGTCAGTAGAAGACTAGAGGTTCTGTAGACAGCCAAGTAGCACTTCCAATTTTCACAGAAACCATTTTAGAAGATCTGATTTGTTAGCTGGGTGTACACAATGCCAAAGAAGGAAAGATACAACTTTGTTTGTTGGTAGTTGGCGTGGGGGGGTCATCCATGCACATGCACATTTGTGTGGAATCCAGAAGTCAACTAACTGTATTAGGGTTCTCTAGAGATATAGAACCAATAGAATGAATATATATTAAAAAGTGATTTATTAGATTTGCTAATACAGTCTGGTAGTACAATATTGGCTGTCTTATATCTGCCATGTGTTCGGTTCATAAGGCTGCATGCTTCAGAAGTCTCAGTCCAGTACTGGAGGCCTGGAAAATTCCTGGATAGTCACTGGTCTTTGGTCCATGCTGGAAGCTGGAAGAAGCAGATTCTGATGTCAGCAAAGAAATGCAGCAATAGCAACAATATAGTAGATGAAGTTATCAACATGAGTGAAGACAAGCAGCCAAAATTTAAAAAGAAGAGAGAAATGAAGGAAGGAAAGAGGGAGAGAGGGAAGGAGGGAGGGTGGGAGGGAGGAAGGGAGGGAAGGAGGGAGGGAGGGAAGGAGGAAGAGAAGGAGGAAGGAAGAAAGGAACGAAGGAAGGAAGGAACGAATGAAGGAAGGAAGGAAAAGAAAGACTCTTCTCTCATCTGCTTTATCTGGGTTGACACTGGAAAGTGTAGCTCACATTCAGGGTGAATTTTCCTACTTCAAATAATTCGACCAAGACAGTTCTTCTCAGGAGTTCCCAGAAGCTTGCCTTTTGGTTCACTCCAGATCCTCTCAAGGTGACAACCAAGATCAAACATCACATGAACCTAAGGTTTCATCCTTAGGTGCCATCTGCTTTGTTTTTTGAAACTAAACCTCTCACATGGAACGGAAGACTGGTCTAGCTAGAAGCTAGGAGCAATAGGGTCTGCCTCTGTCTCCACAGCACTGGGTTGACAAGTGTCAACCACCATGCTCAGCTTTCACACGGGTTCTCAGGTCTTCATGCTTAAACAGCAAACACTTTACCAGCCAAGCTACCTCCCAGCACCAAGACATAACTTTCAGTATCTCCCATTCTCTGCTACAACCAGTCTATCAAAACTGCAAATGTATATTCCTCTCAGAACCATAA
Source organism: Peromyscus eremicus (assembly GCF_949786415.1). Classification (NCBI taxonomy): domain Eukaryota; kingdom Metazoa; phylum Chordata; class Mammalia; order Rodentia; family Cricetidae; genus Peromyscus; species Peromyscus eremicus. The sequence continues at coordinate 69,173,395 of NC_081427.1, forward strand.
AGTACCACCATCAATCATTACACTCCTATCATTTCTGAACTGAAGCCAAAATAAGACAGCATTAGCAGCCAGGGATCCCCACAATCCAGAGCTGTGGTTGTCAACACCAGTTCCTTTTAACGTCATCTGTTACACGTTAAAAATATGTGACTTCTAGTCACACTTGGCTTTACTTCTTAACACTGTGTCAGGCTGGGTCTTCAGGGGACTCTGCCATTTGCAAAACACGGAAGAGCTACCTACTCTGTAAGGTATCAGTTACAGATGAGACTTCAGAGTCAAGCAACTGACTGTGTGACGTAGTCAATCTAAGCCTCGATTCCCTATCTGCAATGTAGAAATAATGCTTGTCTTGAGGGTTTATGGGAAGGGTGCACTAGAGGAGTAAGTTTGGCATATACAGGCTCGATGTAATACTTTCAATTTTTATGCTTTGAACTGTTAAAAGACAAATTAAACTCTTTGTTCCAGACAAGCCAATCTACTTTCCATTTCATACACCTATGTCTACATCATATTAATGATTACTTAAGTAGGCCTTTCCTCAAGAAACTCACAATTTAAAAGAGAACTAGTCATGGGTAGAAGCCAATAAAACTAATAAATGCCGGGAGCCACATTTTAAATTAAGTATTATCATGGTGGGATTAAGTTTTCCCAAAATTGGCTTAGAGAGAAGTTAACAGAGGCTCATAACTCGACCTTCACATGGGCATCACCACACTCTAGCCTCAGCCTCCACTGCACTTGCTCACTCTACCTCTCCCTTACCTTACCTTACCTCTTTCCCACTCTCCACTGTTAGCCTCTCACTCACTTTGAACTCTGATCCATCAAGCACCATGGCTTTTTTCATCAATATTTTACTTCTGGTCAAAATATCCTCTCCACTTGAGATCATTAGTTATTCTCAATTTACAGCAGCCTAGTTCTACATAATATCAGCATTTGCCTGTACTTTAGGCCCTTTGGCAAAGATATGGCTTAATATAGTTCTCAGTATACTTCTACTGTCTTGATGAGGCTCAAAAAAGGTGGAGACTAGATGTTGTTCAATGTCTACGTCATTGTGGTAACCATCTTATAAATGATCACACTTCTTATTAGCAGAATTGAATTAACTTCTACACAGAACTCTTTATTACTCTCATGTTCCTATATCAAGTCACACATCCGAATCTTACCATCTTTTATGTCTGCATAGTGTCCATTCAATTTAATTTCTTATTGAACCCAACTCCAGCATGCCAACACAACTTGAAACTGCCGTGCTCCACACCTGTGGTGCCACTACATTTCCTGCAGAACTTGAAAGAAATCCTATCATCCAAGTTCCTGTAGCAGAGATTATAATACAATTGCTCAGGTGAGTTCTAAGCATCTGTATTTTGGGAAAGCATTCTAGAAGATTGTGGTGTGCACCTGCTGGTCCGCTGGTCTATTTTCCTGGATTTTTGTGATAGAAATTTATTTTTTATAGTAATGTTTCCACAGTCTTCTACTTTCTTGTTTTAGTAACTTGTACATACATTCATTAGTATAGAATATAACTTAATCTCTCCAGGAAATTTCTCTCATTGTTCCTATTTAATCTTCTCTCAATTTTCTTTACATTATTTGACATTCTCATGTATTGACACTGAACTTTGCATTACAAATGCCTCCAGGGAAAGCATCTGACGTAAACTGTGTTATCTCCTTAGTTTAATCATTGTTTCAGATGAACACTTAACACAAATGAAGTCAAATTAATAAAAAAAACTAAATACATAAATACATACCAACTATCCATTCCACAGAGTGGGAAAGGCCCTGGAGTGACTCAGGATCCATAGCCCAGCTTCTATACAGACCCGTGGGCATTGCTGGGGAGTTATTTGACCTACCTGATTCTTGGTTCTCTGATATATAAAAAGTGAGTAAGAGCAAACCTGCCTCATTACACTGCTGTAAAGATTAAATTAAATAAGGTATGTGAGAGACTCTAAAAAGCACCCGGTGCATAGCAAGCATCCAGTTGATAAGTTCAATTATTTATTGCTGAGTGAGTATTTTGCCCCATAACCTCTATTAAACCAACTCTTTCTGAAAAAAAAATTACCTTTAAGTTTTTTCTCCAGAAATAATGCATTTCTTTATGTTTTGTTGGTATATCTAAAAATATTTCACTATAGAACTCTAACTTTTTATTAGTATATTAGAATATTCACTATATAGAATGTTCTGTGTATCTCTATGCTTATGGATGTATCATTACATTACATGAAGTTGCCTACAATTTACAGATTTTTAATTTAGTTACTAGATAGTAGGAAATTCTGATTAAGAACTTGCCAGAGGGGAGAAACCAAATTGAAGGGGAGTAAAATTCTTATCAAGCCCCATTTAGCTGAATTAAAGTCAGCTTCCGTGGGATGGTTCTAAGAATGAGCAGACAGTTCTTCTCCAGTTCCTACAAACATTGAGCTGATTACCAACCAATCTACAGCTCCACATTTTCCTACTCACCAGCCATGACTTCAGAGCATTTCAGTAATGAAGCTGTGTAGGGAGAAAGCGTTCCTGATGCTTTTTCTTCACCGTGTGAAATCTCCCTTCACTATCCAGCACACACTGACATTGCCCCCAAATGTCACCACGGAGAAATACAGAGCAAAGGAAGCCTGAAGAGAAGGAACCAGGAAGTGGGGATGGAGGACAGGACACGGAGGAAAGATCACAAATCATGTGACTATAAAATCAATACAAAGAATCCAGTGTAAGATAATATAGAAATATGCTTAGATTCATTTACTTTGCTCCAGAGTCTACCCTTCACGGCACTTTATTGTTTTGCTATTTAGAAAGTGCTGAGAGATTTCTGTAACGGAAGTACTTCATTGCTTTATTAAAGATTACTTTAAAATGTGCACCGAGTTACTTAAAGAAAAATGCATACTTTCGGGTCCATGCAATCCATCCATACCTGTTAAAGGCTCAGTAAGTGATTAGTGCTTCATATTACCGACTGCCACTGTGAAAACCAAACCACAGCAGCTTCCCGTTGCCATTGGCTCATGCTCCTCCGGGCACTGTTTCTTGTCTCTCTTGAAGCTGTATGCCCGCTTCCTTCCCTTGCCCAGTGCCTTTCTCTGCACTATGAACCAGAATGCACTTCCCATTATGGACACCATGTGCCACATGTTTGTGCTGTGTTTAGCCACTAAAAAAGATTAAATATGCTTTGATAGTTTGGATTTTCGAAGTTCAATTTTCCATGTTTGCTCAGCGAATGAAACTTAAGATGTAAAAGTAGCCCAAGGTCCAAAGCTGTGTTCACCTCATCAAAGCACACAGGAAAGACTTGGGTTATGGCCTGTGATTAAGTTATTGTGATACCTTTGACACTCTAACTTTAAAAGTAGAAATAGCAAATATTTCACTGTTTTAAATCTTGGGGAGTTTTCTTAGGAATTTGAAGTAAAAATAAAAATAGCAGCGCTTGCTGCTTCCACCTGATAAGTAACAGAGGTGTCAGCACCGCAGAGTTGATACAAGGACATCACTTGTTGCTGCCCAAGTCTGGGATCATGAGAACACTTCAGTGTAAACACGGCTGACAGGACAAGGAGTGTGTGAACCACTGAACATGGGTCCTATGCGGGTGTTCTTTGGCTGACAATAATGTCCTAAACTTTGTTTATGCCTGGAAACTTAAAAGGGACAGAGAGACCTTCACCTTTTTATTTTTTTTTTTTATTTTTTTTTTTTTTTGGTTTTTCGAGACAGGGTTTCTCTGTGTAGCTTTGTGCCTCTCCTGGAACTCACTTGGTAGCCCAGGCTGGCCTCGAACTCACAGAGATCCACCCGGCTCTGCCTCCCGAGTGCTGGGATTAAAGGCGTGCGCCACCACCGCCCGGCCCTTCACCTTTTTAAATGTGAGTTTAGGACACTTGGGTCATCATAGGAAAAGAAAGAGAAAGTAAAAACAAAAAACAAAAAAAAAAAAACGAAGGAATTTTATTTGTTCTGATTGGAATGGAGTCCTCAATTTTCCCATCGTGCAAACAGACACAGCGAGTGGAGATCCTCCTTTTACTTTTTAAACACTGACTTACCAGCAAACAACCCCTCCAGGCCTGTTGTACCCAGTGGCAGCGTTTGACCGTAGGATGCAGTATACACATACGGGTTAAGGTTGTTGAGGGACCTACTTACCACAGAGTGACCAGCTAGTTTGTGTAGAGTTAACTTTGGTGCTAACATAGCAACACCTACTGGTACACTTATGAAGTAAAGTTGGAACCAACATGGCCAGAAATCTATTCCTCCATCTTAATGAGGAAAGGGGCAACACGGGGTATAACAACATAAAAATGACTGTCTCTAAACCAAAGAATTGGAAGGAAAATTGTCTATGTGGAAGAAAAGTAATGCTTTATGTTCCCTAAGACAACTGTTAGACTTCCCTGCAAATTGAAATTTCCATTCAGCCTGCTCCTAAAAACTGTGTCATAATAGTTCATGAATGAAGCACACCCACCCCCCCCCACCCCCCTGCTTTTTATAGGAAACAATTCCGGAAAGTACTGAATGGATTGAAATAAGCTGAGAGGCATCATGTTTATTTTTACCACAGATATGAAGTCTAGTCACCAAACAATGAATAATACAGCATATAATGTCATAGTCTGCCAGCTCCACTGTTGTCTAAACATCTTGACTTAGACAGACATTCAGGAAGAGTGAGCAGCATTTCAAAGCGGAAGAGGTGAGCCACAAAGAGCGTTACACCTGCTAAGACAGGGACCCTCAGATCACTACAAATCCTGAGGTTCACTGGGGTCTTAGAAACGTGAGAGTTCCTGCTTGGTGAAACTCCTATGCTCTAGAGTAATGCCTTCGGGGGCTGGGGCTGAGGACCAGCCCTTAGAAAGTAAATAAAAAGCAACATACAGCAAGTCAATCGAGGTGTTAGCTAGGAACATGATTGACCACCCCTCAAGAAAGTCACCACAAAGTCATCAGCCATGGCAAGCAGCCCCTGGAGAATGTGAGAGTTCTGTGTCATTCATGGTAAGTCAAGGCCCGCAGGAAGGCACAGAAGTCCCAACCAAGACAAGCCTTGATAGTCACCCAAACTGTGAGATGAAGACCTGTTGTCTCTTAGAAAAGGTAGTCATTTTTTCCTTATGGTCTGAAAGGATTGTATTAAGCATCTGCTGTTCTCCATTTCAGTTAAACTGGTCTCCATAGTTGTTTTATTTCTTTAGTTACCCATGGGGATACATATGCATTCCCTACAACTGAAATTTTAGGGTCTCTTTTTTTTTAAAAGCAATTGAGATTAATGAATTTCTGTGACTGCCTGGAAATTTTGCATTTCCTGATAGAGAACTATGTAGATTTTTGCACATAAGTCTTCACCTCCCACAGCCTGAATACCCAAAGGCCTCCTCAGTGGCTCTTTCTGATCTTAAGTTTTCCTCCTTTTCTGCATGTAACTACTTCCTGTATTTGTTCACAATTTATCCTTCAGAATCGTGTTCATCCTCAGAAACTTTAGTTCCTTTGCCAAGAAATGCCAGACTCTGTGGTTTAACGTTCCATTTTCCAGAGAGAGACCCCCAGCCCCAAACATCCTCTCTGTCATCTTCTCTGTCATGGTTCTCCCTATTCACTGGATTCTGATCTCACGCTGCCCTGCCTGCCAAACTGATGAGTCAGGCTAATCCCCCTCTGCCTGTGAAGGGCACATTTGTCTGTATTGCTGCCCTGTCTTAAGTAGTGCTGTCTGCTCCTCCACTCCTGTTACCGTCATGCGACCTACTCACCCACCTACTCACCCACCCTCTCACCCACCCGCTCACCCACCCTCTCACCCACCCTCTCACCCACCCTCTCACCCACCCTCTCACCCACCCGCTCACCCACCCTCTCACCCACCCTCTCACCCACCCTCTCACCCACCCTCTCACCCACCCGCTCACCCACCCTCTCACCCACCCTCTCACCCACCCTCTCACCCACCCGCTCACCCACCCTCTCACCCACCCGCTCACCCACCCGCTCACCCACTCTCTCACCCACCCTCTCACTCACCCGCTCACCCACCCGCTCACCCACCCTCTCACCCACCCGCTCACCCACCCTCTCACTCACCCGCTCACCCACCCTCTCACCCACCCTCTCACCCACCCGCTCACCCACCCTCTCACCCACCCGCTCACCCACCCTCTCACCCACCCTCTCACCCACCCTCTCACCCACCCTCTCACCCACCCTCTCACTCACCCACTCACCCACCCTCTCACCCACCCTCTCACTCACCCGCTCACCCACCCTCTCACCCACCCTCTCACTCACCCACTCACCCACCCTCTCACCCACCCTCTCACTCACCCGCTCACCCACCCGCTCACCCACCCTCTCACCCACCCTCTCACCCACCCGCTCACCCACCCGCTCACCCACTCTCTCACCCACCCTCTCACTCACCCGCTCACCCACCCGCTCACCCACCCTCTCACCCACCCGCTCACCCACCCTCTCACTCACCCGCTCACCCACCCTCTCACCCACCCGCTCACCCACCCGCTCACCCACCCTCTCACCCACCCTCTCACCCACCCTCTCACCCACCCTCTCACCCACCCTCTCACCCACCCGCTCACCCACCCGCTCACCCACCCTCTCACCCACCCTCTCACCCACCCTCTCACCCACCCTCTCACCCACCCGCTCACCCACCCTCTCACTCACCCGCTCACCCACCCTCTCACCCACCCGCTCACCCACCCGCTCACCCACCCTCTCACTCACCCGCTCACCTACCCGCTCACCCACCCGCTCACCCACCCTCTCACCCACCCTCTCACCCACCCGCTCACCCACCCTCTCACCCACCCGCTCACCCACCCTCTCACTCACCCACTCACCTACTTGCTCACCGACCCATTCACCCACCCTCTCACCCACCAGCTCACCCACCAGCTCACCCACCAGCTCACCCACCGAGCACATGCCTCAGTGTTTTATCCTCTATCAAAAGTCTTCCATCATGCTGGATTTATTACTAAATTCTTACTGTTTTAGACATACTCTATCTTGCAATTTGATTTTTTTCTATTTACATATTTTCCCCCTAACATAGCAGCAAACATGTCTAACATAATTTTGTATGTTTGTTCAGCCTTTAGAATGGTTATAATTAAGCTAAAAACATGGCACATGATATGGGTTAGAATGAAAAATAGTTCATATTGCTAGAAACTTTCATATACATTTTCTTGCTTGATAAAGTTATTAAAATCTTAACATAAACATCAGGGAATGTATAGTTCCCACAAAAGAGAAAGGACAAAATGAAAGAAGAAAGGGAATGTGGGAAACCTATGACATCTTGCAATAACTCATCAACCCTCAAGAAGAACGCATCTGCTGAGCCTGTCATGGCATATCTAACTTAAGGTGTAACTGCCATGAGTTCTTGTTATTCTTAAAAATTTGCATACGCATATGTGTATATCAAAGATATATAAGAGCTGTTGTGTGTTTTTGAGTGATTACCTTGTGATTTAGACTTCCTAGTTTTTCCTCAACGGATGTTCTTTGTTCAATTTTTCCAATAATTCTTTGCTTGGACTTTGGTACTTAATATTAGGGACACATTGAGGACAGACCTATGATGTCTTTTTATGACGGCTTTAGAAGTTATGGAAATAATACATGTGAAATATACTCTGATACATAATTCTCTAGTTTTATTGTTTGTTTTTATTACTGCTACAGTTGTTTCTGGCTCTTCTTAAGGAGTACATTTTTTTCTTTGGGGGTTTAGCGATTAAGCTATCTCATAATGAATTTTCCTTTTAAAATACAGAGGGTCACACTGGTGGGATTACCCAGTGGATAAAGGCACTTGCCACCAATCCTGCTGACCTAAGTTTGATCTCCAGGTCCCACATGATAGAAGGAAAGATCAAACTCCCTCAAGCTGTCCAGTGACCTCTGCACCTACTCCTCGACACACAAGTGCCTTCCACATACACAGTAAATAAATGTACTAAAATATGCTGATCACCCTTAGCCTAAGTTTTTCTGTTGTGACATCTTGGATTGTTGCTAAAGTGAAGCAAAACATTACAAATAGGCTGAGCATGTGTTGAACTTTCTTTTGGGTGTTCTTTTAATGTGGTGTTCCCTTCCAGTCAATGGTTTAAAACTAAAACACTTGGAGCTAACAAAGGGGCAAGAATAAGGAGTGATCCTCAGAGTGCTGAGACCTGAGGCCAGCTGCCCTCCCTCGAGTTTCCGTAGACAGGGTTTATGTGCGGCGAGAGTGTTCACACCACTTAGTGTCCGCATAGACTGCCGCCACAACAAAAGTAATATATCTAAAAGCTGAACGAAGTCAATACAAACGCTGTTTAGATACTTGGCATTGCAGAAGATAAATAAGCTCCCTGGCTATTGATCTAATGTTTGTCTGCCCTTCAGTGCTCACTTGACACACTACACAGTGTTATCTTCCTTCCTGATCCCAATGTCTTGATAGGAAGCCTAACCAGTCATTTCTTACTAAGGGGTAGAGAATAGTTTTGTTAACATCTGTGTTTTTTTTCTTTTTAAGGTCCTTTTATTTTTAAATTCCTGTGAAACTTTCTTGACCTGCCTACCAGGGAACTGGAGCATGCGCCGAGCGTCTACAGCCTAAATCTCTTTTGTCTTTATTTGTAGTGCAGAGTATTGATTTAGATTTTGGCCTATTCACACTCCTTTAAGCTTTCAAACACTAGCTATAATAGCTAGAGGAGATGCTTTGCTGAAGCTAAAATCTTCACCCAAGAGAACATATTCGGAAATCACATAGGCCAGAATTAGCCCTTGGCTCTGAGTATACTGCTCCCGTTGAAGCCGGTGGAAGCAGAGCTCAGAGGATTCGAAGACACATTTTTCTTTACATTGAACATAAAAGCTGTTTGAATGGGTTGTGCTTGTGAGAGTTTCTGTTAAACACGCTGAATTAGCTCTTTGTCACACTACAAAAAAAGAGGCAACATTGCTTCTCCAATTTGTCTTCCAAAGGGTCTTTTGATATCAAACAAAATTGCACAGACACTCTTTTTTGTTTCTGTACACTGATTGTTTAATATTACAAAGGAGCGGGCACCATACCAAGAGCTTTGAGCCATATACAGCCCTACAACATTTTACTATAACAGTTTCTAATCCTTTACAGCCAAAATAACAATAAAACAGAATGATGTTTAGAACCAATGTGGGGTGGGGGAAATGGCGTTAAACAGCTACCAGCATGACTATGTGATGACTGAAAACACTGTGAGTTCTGGCCTCACCCAGTTATGCTCAAGCCTCTTCAGGTTCCGGAACATTCTTCCATTCTACAGTACATAGCATCACAGAGCAAGATCAGAATTATGAACGTTTCACCATGTATCTGATGTCACTACTGAGTGTTTGTTTAATTTGAATCAACTGGCATCCACTTGCTCTTACCATCTAGATTTTGTGTGTTCTCAAAGCTGTAGCCGGAGTAGGTTTGTTAAGCACAGAATATCTCTATCAGCAGCACATGGGAGTCCCTCCACAGAATGCACAATAGTAGAGCACATCATAGCCCATCTTCCTGCTGACATCACTTACGAAACTAGTTAATTTCAATTCAGCCCCAAATGGGATATCTCCATCAAATCCCTCCCCTCAGAACTTGGAACTCTGGGGGAAAAGTGTAAGTGCCCGAAGGGATGGAGACCACCAAAGGAACAAGGCCTCCTAGACACAGCAGGACCAGTGCACACATGGACTCAGAGACTGAGGCAGAGTGCGCAGGGCCTGCATGGGTCCACACCAGACGGGGTCTGAGAGCTGAGAGGAGAAGCAGATACACGGTCCCATCCCTAACCCAGAAGCTATCTCCAGTTGTGAATGAGAATGAGTTTTCTTCAATGAAGTCTCACTGGGGAAACAAACCACTCTTAAGGGTAGGCCCCATGTCCAGCAGTAGATGACCAACATGAAGCTCAGCAGCGTCTTTGGAGGTTCTGTGTCCCGTGATGCTGTGTCACTGGGTTTTTTGTTGTTTGTTGTTTGTGTGTTGTTTTGTTTTTGCCTTACAGTATTTTTTTGTATATGTTATGGCTTCCAGTTTTTTTGTTTATATAGAATCTCTGTGAGTGTAAACGTGTGTGTCTCTGCATCTACATGTGGTTCTTATGCTTTTTCTTTGGCTCTTTCTTCTGTTTGTTTTGTCCTATTCTAATTTGTTTTGGTTTAGTCTTATTTTATTATTCCTTAGATGCCTGTTTGTTTTCTGAGGAGAAACAGAAAGTGTGTGTATTTGTATGGGAAGAGAGGTGGGAAGGAACTGGAAGGATTTGGGGAGGAGAAACTGTAATCAGAATATATTCTATAAAAGAAAATATATTTTTGGTAAAAGACAAAAAAAGAAACAATTTACTCAATAGAACTTGTGCTGCTTTCTCACCTGACATCAAGTAACAATGCATATTATATAGTTTAACACAAAGAAAGACAAACCATGATTCACTTACAAATATCGCCTGTCTGTGACACCACCCTATGTGGAAGCAACTAACTAGTGTTTAACTTGAGTAAGTGAAAAATAAGTGATGTTAGATAGCATATCTTCTAGGTTCATTAAAAATAAATCTTGAGGGACTTTGAGATAATTCTATCTATTTGTGAAGTAAGAATACAATAAAACCAAAGTTAAAAAATAAAACACCTATTTAAGAACCATAGAAAGGAGAAACAGGCCTAATCTAAGAGGCTCAGGGAAGGTTTCCTGGAACTATCAAGTCTTAAGTTAAGTCTTCAAAGTTGTAAAATAGTGTATATGTCTGTGTGTAAGGACTCTAAGCAAAGATCATGCTCAAGTTGAAGGACAGAGCATGAATGATGTCATGGATCTGAGAAGCTGTATGATCTACGAATCAGGCCCTGGAGAAGGGTTAGCCTGAAGGGGCTGGCACAGATTAGAACATCAAGAATGTTACTTGGTCAAAACATCAGGAAAGTCCAGTTTGTCCGGTAATGTATTAACGACTTTAGTTTAGAGATGATATGGTCAAATGCATTTTAGATAAGTCACTCTGACTATTTTAGAGTTCCTGTTGCTGTGATAAAAGGGTTTATTTCAGCTTACATGTCCCTACCACAGTCCATCATGAAGAGAAGTCAGAACAGGAACTCAAGGCATGAACCTGGAGACAGGAACTGATGCACAGGCCATAGAGGAGTGCTGCTTACCAGCTTGTTCATCCTAGCTTGCTCAACCTACTATCTAATAACAACAGAACCACCAGCCCAGGGGAGGCACTTCCCACATCAATCACTGTTGCTTGGATTCTAACGGCTCCCTCAGGGGAGGCTGTGAAAAGGCATGTTGTCAATGGCACAAACACCAGGAGTCCATTGAAGGCAAATAACAAACTCATTTATTCAATAACAGGGAAGGCCTTATATACCCTCCTCCCAGCATCCAGTCTGTGTAGTTGTCCCTCATTGGCTGGGCACGATCAGGAGCTCTGGCATTGATCAGGAACTCTCACAGAGACTGTTGCTAGACCCTCAGGCAGACTCCAGGTTGGCTTGTAAGGAGTACATATGTGCATGCCTTGGCAACTTGTCTGAGCCAATTTCCTCACCCCTATGGGCCAGTCCTACTACAAATCATCAATCAAGAAAATGCTCTAGATGTTTCCAATGGACCATTCTGGTTGGAGCCTTTTCATTTGAAGTTCCCCTTTCCAAAATGACTCTTGCCTGTGTCAAATTGATATAAAAGTAGCCAGCACATTAACTCCATGTCAGAGGATGGAGGACCAGCCTCAAGGTAAGTAAGAGGGTGTGGGATGTGACATACATTAATTCATATGAGAGGAAAATGAAAGTAATACAAAGGAAGTGGTAGGTAGAGGAAATGCTAAAAAAATAAGATTAATAGAATATCATGACTGATATATGATTACATGGGCAAGGGCAGGAGCAGATGGGAAAGAAATTGATACAAATGAATCAGAGGTTTATGATGAATGAGTAGTTGGTGGCCACTGGTCCCATACAATAATGATGAGAATCAAACAAAGAAAGCAGTAAAGAATTTGTGGGAAGAAAAGTAAGTAAAAGAAGAGGGAATCGTGTCATGGAAAGCAGGAGAATAAAACAAAGACACTGTTACATGCAATGAGCAAACCAGTCAAGCAGTAGCCACAGAGAACCAGTCAACAAGCCCCTTGATTTTATCTCTGACTCTTCACTCAAGCTCACTCACAGGCCACTTTCATTCTTTGCAAAACTCAGGAATCTTATAAATTTCCTTGTTTTCTGGTATTAGAAATGATAATCACTTTAGGTCACAAACATTTTAACCACCAACACTCAACTGGAAGACATTCAAAGTTCACTTCTCCTAGTTTTCTCATAATAACTTGCTACAACAAATTCCAAAACTATGAAATTAGTATTGGAATAATATGTATACACTGTCCTACATTATTTTATCCCACCTAAGCTTATCAGCCACTATCTCTAAATAACCATTATTCTGCCACCTGCCTCCAAAACTTTGTAATTGAAAACATTTTCATGTCACTTACTAAGTTTGCTTTTTTGTCCCACCCAATGCAATGTTCTTGTGCTCTATGGAAGAAGGGTTGCAGATGTAGTTTGTTCTCTCTTATTGCTGAGCAATATTACATAATATGGATAATTCACAGTTTATTTAATCATTCACTCATCAAGGGGCTATTTTGGTTGCTTCTGGTTTTCTACTGTGACAAATGGAACTCATATGAACAGTTATATTCAAATATTTGTGTGGACACAAGTTTCCATAGAGCTGCTGGGTCACATAGTAAATATTAGTAAATGGGTGTTCAGTTTTTATTTCATGTTTTAATTTTTATTAATACTTTCATATATATATATATATATATATATATATATATATATATATATATATATAAAATGTTTGGCCATTTTCACCATTCTCCCCCCAATTTCTTGCAGAACCACCCCACTTCAACTCTATACCCACCCAACACTGTGTGTTACCTATAGACTCTTAGATATATGGCCACCCACTAGAGTGGGGTCAACCCAACAGGGACATCCTTAGAAAAATATTAATTACCAGTAAGTCTTCAACCAGGGATGTGACTTCCTGACCACATTCCCCATCCTTGCTGGCATTTCATTTGGTTTGTGTTACACAGATCTTGTGCATTCAGTCACAACCATTGTGAGTTCATATGTTCCTTGCTGTACCCCAATACTGTGTCCTTATAGTAATCTACCACCTCTAAATCATACTGTCTTCCCAATCTCTCTTATGCAATGATCTCTGGGACTTTGAAAGAAAGGATATGATGGAGACGTTCCATTTAGGGGTGAGTTTTCCACAGTTTCTTATTCTCTGCGGTTTTGCTAGTTGTGGGTCTCTGTATTAATCACCATCAACTAAAGAATGAAATTTATGAGGGATGATACATGCACGCTAAGGATAAGTCATTATGAATCAATTTAATACTGTGCCCATGTTACAGAATATTATACTAAGTTCTCTCCTAGACAAGCCTATGACTTGTCTAGCCACAGGTTCTTGGCTTTGATAATAGTGCCAGGTACACATTCCACCTTGTCAAACAAGCCTTAAGTCCACTCAGAAAATAGTAGGTTACACCCATAACATTCATGCCATTATTGTACCAGTGGACATGTCTTCCCAGGCCAGTCATTATGGTAATTCTTAGAGTTCACAGGTAGGTATGATTGATGATTGCTTTTCTCTGTTGTTGTACATTGCACCTTCCATCCCCATGAAAGACAGCCAGTAGGGACGGAGCTTCTAGATGAGTAACAAAATGATTTCTACATGTTCAGAGAACATGTGTTTCTTGTCCATTTCTCAGTTGTTGTTTTTTTTTGTTGTTGTTGTTTTTGTAATATGTGTAGATCTATTTCTAGACTCTTGAGGAACCTCCACACTAGTTTCCACAGTGGCTGAACCAGTTTGTGAAATGAAAAGTGTCTAGACCTTTGCCAGCATCTGTCACCATTTTTTAAATCTTTGCCATTTGACTAAGGTAAGATAAAAATCTTAAAGTAGTTTTAATTTGCATTTGCCTGCTAGCTGAAGATGTTGAACATTTGTTAAATGTTTCTCAGTAATTTATATTTCATCTTTTGAGAATTTTAGGCCCAATGCTCAATTTTAATTGGGTTATTATTTTCCTTGAAGTTCAGTTTTTTGAATTCTTTGTATATTGTAAACATTAGCCCACTGTCAAGGCTACAGCTGGTAAAGTTGTGGTGGTTTTTTCCCCACTCAGAAGGCTGTCTCTTCACTTGAATGATGGTATAAGACGATGTCCCCCCCCCATTCAGAAGGCTGTCTCTTCACTTGAATGATGGTGTAAGATGATGCCCCCCCATTCAGTAGGCTGCCTCTTTACTTGAATGATGGTGTAAGATGATGTCCCCCCCCATTCAGTAGGCTGCCTCTTCATTTGAATGATGGTGTAAGATGATGTTTTCCCCCATTCGGTAGGCTGCCTCTTCACTTGAATGATGGTGTGAGATGATGCCCCACCCATTCAGTAGGCTGCCTCTTCAGTTAAATGATGATGTAAGATGATGCCCCCCCCCATTCAGTAGGCTGCCTCTTCAGTTAAATGATGATGTATGATGATGTTCTTTCTGTACAGAAGGTTTGTTTTGTTTGTTTGTTTGTTTTAAGTTTTATGAAGTCCCACACAACGTCTGTATAGTCCTTGCTTTTCTGCTTTTCTGATGAGCATGCAATGGCAGTTTGTTGCAGTTCTCCTTTGTATTTCACTAACGGCTAGTAGTGTTGAATACTTTTCATGTACTATCTAAAACCTGTCCCCCCCCCAGTGGATTCTGTTTGCGCTATTTGTATATTTGTATATAATTGTGCTCTTTGTATATTTGTATATAATTGTGCTCTTTGTATATTTGTATATAATTGTGCTCTTTGTATATTTGTATATAATTGTGCTCTTTGTATATTTGTACGTAATTGTGCTCTTTGTATATTTGTATATAATTGTGCTCTTTGTATATTTGTATATAATTGTGCTCTTTGTATATTTGTATGTAATTGTGCTCTTTGTATATTTGTATATAACTAGATTGTTTCATGTTTGTATTTTTATTCTTTTTTCTGGGTATCAGATGTGGAGATGTTCAAATTTTTTATTGGGAATAGATTTTTAAAATGTAATATATTCTGATTATGGTTTCCCTGACCCCAACTCCTCCCAGATCCTTTCTACTTCCCCACTCACGAAAACACACACCTTTCCTTTCTCCCTCCTTAGGATACAGACAGAAATCTAGAAAAATAACAATAATAACAAAATAAAATTAGATAAACTAAAAACATACCAGAATAGGACAAAAGAAGCAAACAAACAAAGCCCAGAAAAAAGGAGCCGAAGGAAAAGCTCAGGAAGCACGCACAGCTGCAGACACACATTCGCACACATAGAAACCCCGTGAGACACAGAACTAGAAACCACAGTATATACGCAAAGAACCTAGGAGGATAAAAATCACTGAGGAGGCATTATGAGACAAAGAACCTCCAAAAATACCATGGAGTTTGTTTTGTGTTAGCCATCTACTGCTGGGCATGGAGCCTTCTCTTAAGAACTGTTTGTATACAGTGAGTCTCCTGGAGAAAACTAAGTTTTCATTTGTGAGCAATTCTCAATTGGCTACAGCTTCTGTGTTAGGGATAGGGGTTTGTGTCTACTTCCCCTCTCAGAGCTGGGACCCCATCGGGTCCAGACCCATGCAGCCTCAGTCTCTGTGAGCTCACATGTACATGGGTCTGCTGTGATTAGAAGGCCTTGTGCTCATTGTGTTCTAATCCTTTCTGGCTCTTACAATCTTTCTGTCTCCTCTTATGCAGTGATCCCCAAAGCCCTGAAGGGAGGAATTGAATGGAGACATTCCATTTGGAATGGATGTTCCAGGTTCTTTCATTCTCTGCACACTGCTCAGCTATGGGTCTCCATATTTGTTTCCATTTATTGAAGGAGGAAGCTTCTCTAATGATGGCTAAGCAAGACATTGCTCTATGAATATAGCAGAATGTTGTTGAGAATCATTTTATTGCTGTGTTCCTTTAGCAGAACAGTAGTATTTGGTGTACCCCTAGGTCTCGGGTTCTTGACCACCGCAGGTCTGTTGGTTCCATCTCATGAAGTGGAACTTCAATCCAATCAGATAGGACTCATAATCTTCGTGCCCTTTTTGACCAGCACATTTTGCATGAAGGGCGCCATTGTAAACTGAAGGTTTTATAGCTGGGTCGATGTTTACTTTTGTCCTTTGGTAGTGTGAAGAGTACCTCCCAGGACCGTGAACTCTAGCCAGGAGAGGTGAATGCTCTAAGTAGGCACCAACTCGACTTCTCCTTGTTCAGTGAGTTGTATAGCTGTTGTCTTCAGCAGTAGGACATTGCCATCAGTCTGTGGAGAGCAGCCAATAGCCTTAGCAATAGCATTGACTGTTTGGGGGTTCCCATGAGGCCTATTTGGTGAGTAACTCGATTGTATGTAACCAATTCCTGGTACTGGAGGCTTCATTTGGTGATGACAGGTGTCCATTTGGTGTTCTATCTCCCTGCCCCATTATTTGGCAATTCCATTTAGATCATCTTCATATCTGTATATGTTTAGGAAGCTTCTACTGTGTTGGCCTTCCATACAACCCCTCCAATGGCCACTACCTTAGCTGTTCCTCCTCAGATTTCCTCCCTCACCTTCTTCACTTCCTCTTCCCTCTGCCTCCTGATTTAACCCTGCCATCTTAGTCCCCCCACCCCCAATCCATCTATAACTATCTGTTCTATTTCCCCTTCCTAGAATTATCTAATCCTTTCTCCCAGTCCCTTGCTTTATACATAACCTGTGGATTTATATGGATTTAAGAGCAAAATGCTCGTATAATCAAATACGCACCGTACTTGTCTTTTGGGGTTTGGGTTATCTTACTCAGAATGGTTTTCTCCTAGCTCCATCCATTTACTTGTGAATTTCATGATTTAATTTTTAATAGCTGAGTGATATTCTTAAATGTAAATGTCCAATAGTTTCTTTATCTATTCATCCACTGATGAATATCTAATCTTTTCCCAATTTCTGACTATTATAAATAGAGCATCAATGAACACAGTTGAGCAAGTGTCTCTGTAGTAGAATGTAGAGTTCATGGGTACATGCTCAAGAGTAGCATAGCTGGATCTTGAGGTAGATCAATTCCCATCTTTCTGAGGAATCACCACACTGATTTCCACAGTGGCTGTACAAATTTGCACTCCCACCAGCAATGGATGAGTGTTCACCCTGCTCCACATCCTCAACAACATGAACTGTCACTTGTTTTATTGATCTTGACCATTCTGACTGGTGTAACATGAAATCTCAAGGCAGTTTTGATTTATATTTCCCTGATGGCTAAGAATTTTGACCATTTCTTTAAGTGCTCCTCAGCCATTTGTGTTGCATCTTTTGATGATTCTGTTTGTTTGTTTATTTATTTATTTATTTATTTATGTTTTTCAAGACAGGGTTTCTCTGTGTAGCTTTGCGCCTTTTCCTGGAACTCACTTGGTAGCCCAGGCTGGCCTTGAACTCACAGAGATCCACCTGGCTCTGCCTCTCGAGTGCTGGGATTAAAGGCGTGCGCCACCACCTCCCGGCGATGATTTTGTTTAAATCTATACCACATTCTAATTTTTTTTTACTTGTTTTCTTAATATCCAGGTTTTTTTAGTTATTTATATATTTTAGATGTTAGCCCACTATTAGATGTGTAGCTAATAAAAAAAAAAACTTTTGCCATTGAAAAGCCTGCCACTTGATTCAAATGACAGTGTCCATCACCATTCAGAAGCTTTTCAGTTTCATGAGGTCCCCTTTATTAACTGTTGTTCTTAGTGTTTGTGATGTTGGTGGTCTGTTCAGAAAGTCTTTTCCTGTGCCAGTGAGGTCAATAATCTTCCCCACTTTCTCTTCTATCAGATTTATTATTCTACCAGATTATTGAGGTCTTTGATCCCTTTTCAGTTGAGTTTTGTGTAAGGTTTTAAGTACAGATTTATTTTCAGTCTTCTACATACAGACATCCAAGTTGACCCCCACCATTTGCTGAAGATGTTATCTATTTCCCCATGTGTGTGTTTGACCTTTTTATCAAAAATCATGGGTCTATAGATGTGTACACTTATATCTGGGTCTTCAATTCAATTACATTGATCAAGGTGTCTGTCTTTGTGCCAATACCATTCAATTTGAGATCATGGATGATGATACCTCCAGAACTTCTTTTCTCATTCAGGATTGTTTTAGCTATCCTGATATATATATTTCTGTATGAAACTTAAAATAATCCTTTGAATTTCTTTAGAGAATTGTGTTAAAATTTTGACCGGGATTATATTAAGTCTGTACATTGCTTTTGGTAGGATGGCCATTTTAATATGCTAATTCTACCAGTCCATGGACACTGGTGATCTTTCCATCTCTGATACCTTCTTCAATTTCTTTTTTCAATGATATGATACTATCATATCATCTGCAAGTAATGATACTTTGACTTCTTTCTTTGCAATTTCTATCCCCTTAGTCTCATTCAGTTATCTTATTGCTCTAGCTAAGACTTGAAGTAGTACATTGAATAAGACTGGAGAAAGTGTACCTTGTCTTATTTCTGATTTTAATGAAAATATTTAGAGTTTCTCTCCATTCAATTTGATGATGGCTATAGGCTTGCTAAACTCCCTTTATTAAGTTGAGGTATGTCCCTTTTATCTATAATCTCTCCAGGACTTTTGTCATGAGGGGTGTTGGATTTTGTCAAAGGCCTTTTCTGCATCTAATGAGATGATCATGTGTTTTTTGTCTTTCAGTTTGCTTATATGGAGGATTACATTTATTGACTTTTGTATATTGAACTATCCCTGCCTCTGGGATGAAGCCTACTTGATCATGGTGGATGAGCATATTAATGTGTTTTTAAAGTATATCCTTATAATTGTCTAGATTTCCTCAGTGTGTGTTGTTACATCCCCCTTTTCTTTCTAATGTTGTTAACTTGGATATTCTCTCTCTCCTTTTAGTTAGTGTGGATAAGGGTTTGTCAATCTTAACAATTTTCTCAAAGCACCGCCTCTTTGTTTCATTGTTGCTTTGTATTGTTTTCTTTTTGTTGTTGTTTCTTTTTTTATTTCAGCCCTTATTTTGATAAATTCTTGATGTCTACTACTTTTGGGTGTTAATTTCTTCTTTTTGTTCTAGAGTTTTCAGGTGTACTGTGAAGTTATTAATATGAGATCTCTCTAATTTTTTGTGTATAGGTGCTTAGCACTATGAACTTGCCTCTTAGAATGCCTTCATTGTGTCCCATAATTTTAGGAAATTTGTGATTTCCTTTTCATTCAATTCTAAATTTTTTTAAAATTTTTTTCACAATTTCTGTGTTGACCCATTTTTCATTCAGTAGTAAGTTAGTCAGTTTCCATGAGTTTGTAAGCTTTCTGTTGTTTCTATTGTTGTTGACATTCAGCTTTAACGAGTAGTGGTTTATAATGTTGTTTATCTCTAGCATTTTCCTGTTTAGTTTTTGTCTGGATGCCCTGTCTATTGTCTAGAGTGAGGGGTTGAAGTCACCCACTATCACTGTGTGAGTGTCAATATGTAATTTTAGTTGTAATAGTGTTTGTTTTATGAACTTATTTGCCCTTGTGTTGCGTGCATAGATATTTAGAATTGCAAAAATCATCTTGGTGTATTTTTTCTTTGATGACAGAACATCTGTCCAGCCCTTTTAGTTGTTAGAGTCTCCACTGAGAAATCAGTTGTTATTCTAGCAGGTCTGTCTTTGAATGTTTCTTGGCCTTTTTCCATATAGCTTTTAATATTCTTTCTTTGTTCTGTATGTTTATTATTACTATTATCATTATGTGTTGTGGGTATTTTTTTCTTCTTGCTTGAGTCTATTTGGTGTTCCGTATGCTTCTTGTACCTTGGTAAGTACCTCCTTCCTTAAGTTAGTAAAATTTTTTTCTATTATTTTGTTGAAAACATTCCCTGTGACTTTGACCTGTGTTTCTTCTCCTTCCTCTACTTCTATTATCAATTGATTTGGTGTTTTTATAATGTCCAAGATATCCTGGATGTTTTGTGCCCGAATTTTTTTAGATTTAACATTTTCTTTGACTGAAGTACCCATTTCTTCTACCTTGTCTTTAATGCCTGAAATTCTTTCTTCCATCTCTTGTATTCTGTTGGTAAGGCTTGATTCAGAGGTTTTACCTCAGTTTGTGTTTTCTTTATTCTTATCTTATGCTTTAGCAATATTCCATCTTGAAGATTCTGCTCTGCTAGGACTGCTGAACTATAGTGCAGAATATTGTCCTGGTTGTTACTGATTCTGTTTTTATGCTGGCTTCTAGGCATCTGGATTTGGGATTATTGTAATTCTAGTTGTTGATGCTTGTTTTTGCCTTTGCTGTGTGGGTTTTCTGTTCCTAGGATTTTGTTGCCCACTCTTGATCTTAGGAGTGTGTGGTGGCTGTGGGTTGCCTGGCAGGGAGTGCTCCTGAGTTCCTGACAGGGATCCCTGCAAGAACTTGTTTCTAGGTATCAGGAACAGGAGCCTGACAGAAGTGAGGAAAGCTGGGTCTGGGGTGAAGGTCTGTGGAGTCCACAGAAAATAAATGAAGAGAAAGAAGACAGACCCTGCAGGTGTTCTGCTACAAAACTAGAGATAAGAATTGGAGGAATTGAAATTGGAGGATAGGAAGGAGAGTGACAATCATCTACATGATTCTCTGGACAACACGGCCAGCCAGCTTCCAAGGAGCATAGTTTTTTATTCTTGAGTTTCTACATTCTTCATGCATCCCAGATGTACATCATTTGTCAAACGTATCATTTACAGATATTTCTACCAAGCCTGTTTCTTGCCTTGACTTTTCACAGTCTCAATAGTCTTTCACAAAAACAGAAGTTTTTAATTTTAATGAGTTTCAATTATTTTCTTTTATGGATATTTGTGGCGCCAAATCTAGAAACTCTTCACCAAGTCCAAGGTCACAAAGATTTCCATCTATTTTACCATCTAAATTTTATAGATTTAAAATTCACATCTAGATTGGTTTAGTTGGTTTGGTTTTATAAGATGTGAGGTTATTTCCGCATTTATGGGTAGCCACTGAACCAACATTATTTATTTTAAATGACTCTTCTTCCTCCACTGAAGAGTTGTACACCTTTGTTGAGTACCTCCCAATCTTCAGATTAATGCAGGATAGTTCTGAGCTGTTTATTCTATTGATCTGGAAGTCTGCCTCTCTTCCTGCCCCATATCCTCTTCAACTCTACATACTGTGATAACGCTTCACGTCAGTTCAATCCTTCCTCCCACCTCAGCCTTCTTTCAAAACCATTTAAGTTGTAATAGTATCTCTGCCTTCCTATATGTTATAAGATTTTTACATGTAGATAAAAATGTAGAATTTGATAAAAAAAATTTCACAGAGCTTTATAGCAGGTTGAGGAGAACCAATGTTTTGCTGGGTTAAATCTTCCAGTTCCTGAACACACTATTTCTGTTAATTCATGCTGAAATTTTTGTTCATGTTTTGGTCCTTGTAATACAAGAGTCCAAAGTATGATTTATGGTATTCACAAAGTGTTTATTTTTTAATAGTGTTTATAAATGCCATCATATTTTTAAATTTTGGTTTTTATATGTTCATTCATAACACTTGGACACAGGGTAGAGTCGGGTATATTTATTTTCTTATTTTGAACACTACAATCTTGCTAAATACCCTTTAGTTATAAATATCTTCAGCTTTTTTTCTTTTGTATATTGCTCACACTTACCTATATGACCTTTGCTAATGGGGAAGAAATAACAGTTCCTCCTATGCTACTTGGTTGGCTAGAATAGTCTTAAGAGTCAGTCTTTAGACTGTGCCTTACCTGTGCTTTTGTGTAGGCACTGGCATTTCTGTTACAGGGTAGAGCTGTCAGAATCTACTTTGGAGTGTATGAGCAGAAATGGAGCCCAAGGAAATTATCACTATGGCATTCCTCAGGTCCAAAGTCCTCCACCGGTTTGGGTTCTCAGACATTCTTAGCATTATTTGGTGGTTTGGTTTGATAGACTGATTTTTTTTTAACTTTAATTTTTATTTGTGTTTAGCATATGCATGTGGTGGTGGTGGTGGTGGTGGTGGTGTGTGTGTGTGTGTGTGCATGTGTGTGTGTGCTTGTGTGTGTGTGTGCTTGTGTGTGTGCTTGTGTGCCTGTGTGTATGTATGTGTGTGTATGCACGCACACATGCGTGTGTGTGTGTTAGAGTGGGAGTACAGAGGTGTCCTAGACTGACCAGAGGACAGCTTTGGGAAGTCAGTTCTCTCCTTCCACCTTGTTAGGATAGGTTCCTGCATCTGCTGTGTACATACCCCTGGCCACTGACTCACAAGCTTCCAGGTACTTCTCTTGTACCCACCTCCCAGAGGAATGCTGGGATTATGATGCTGGTCACCACGTCTATATTTTTACCTGGGTTCTAAAGCTGAAACTCAGGTCTTTAAACTTCCATAAGAAGTGTTTTAACCCACTGAGCCATTCCATCTTCCCAAATTGGTTCATATTTTTAGACAGTTTTATTATGTACCACTTATTAGCCTTG